>NC_041049.1:50545213-50845213 GCF_900634775.1 Gouania willdenowi
TACAAAATGCCACACAGACACATTTATAAACAAACAGTTGCACAACATGTGCCACTTTAGGCTTCTTCTCCTCTAAGGGACAGCACGTGTGAGTGAGTTCTGTAGTGTGGCTTGTTTAGGGGAAGGTCTGGTTTAGGATGCACTCACAAATCCATCTAACTGTGATGTTCATGCTGTTCTGAGAAGTAGCGAAAGCAGCTACTCCTAAAACAAAATAAACTATTAAAAATATAAATATAGACCCCTAAAGGGCCCATGTCACAAGTGATGTGGCTTGAGGCAAAAACAAGAAACGCCGCTGGCTAAAGCATAGATATATAAACACTATGACGCAAGTGGGATTCGCCAGCGTAGCTCAACGGCGGCCATCTTACCTCAGACAACTGACGTTCTGACGCAGCTGTTGGAAGGCGAGTGATCAGCTTAAACAAAAATACCCTTAACTCCATGAAATATTGACAGATTTACAAAGGGTTTGCCTTATTACAAACCCTATTATATGTAGTTACGACATAGGATGCTTGTACATGTTGAAATTGCCACTTGCCGTTCGAAAATTGAGCAAGTTAGGGTTATTTAAATAGTGCATGCACCATTGACATCGATGTAATGAACGGGGCCAGCTGTCTGAGGTAAGATGGCCGCCACGTTGCTACTTCGCTCCCCATAGTCCAACAGCGCGGGTAAGTCCTCTATGGTGGTTTGCCTCCAGGCTAAGCCCCGCCCAACAAAATATGTCACAATGTTTACAATCAAAGGGTCTATAGTATATCGATACAGGCGATATTGTAATTTTCTATATCGCCGAAATAGGCTTCAGCCATGACGTGTCACTAGTAAAAATGATCACCTGTTCGTCTAATACAAAATCATCTAAACCTGTCTTTGTACCAGAGCGTTCTCATATTTGAATGCAGTCATAATAATCAGAACCGCTTATTCATCGCAACCAAATAAAAACACTCTTCAGATGAAGCTCTGCAATCATTTTCAGTCACAGGATAAAATGATCACTAAACAAACCGTAACACGTAGCGAAGGGGATTGGATAGAATTATGGGTGGAATTGGACATTTTTGTGGATTTGTCACACTTTCTCGACATTCAATCACCTGTTTTCTAGTAAAAAAAAACCAAAAATAATAATGTGTATTGTCCCAGAAAATATACGCGAGGCATATCCGTGTCATGTCGGGGCACGTTTTTCAGTGAAGAGGGAAAGCGAAAAAAGAAACTGGTTAGATTGATTTTTAGTGTCAGATTGATTTTTTCGTTTCAGAACGTGTTTCTGTTTTGTTTTGGTTTTTTTTTTTTTTTTATTGATCATAAAAAAATCAGAGGCCCTACATTCATAAAATCCCTCAGAGTACCAACATGTAAACGTTACTGTTCATGCACATGCAGAGACATCCACTCACACATGCTGTCTCATCCACTCACCCCCTCACACACACACACACACACACACACACACACACACACACACACACACACACACACACACTAAGGGTATAATAAAAAATAGTTTTGGTGATATATCGCAATATTTCACCGCGCAATTACTTGGAAATGTTTGCACTTAATTTTCATAAAACATACTGGGCACTTTTATAGATGGATGTGGTTATATTTTTTTAATGATAATAATTTAAGAACTTAACAGAATCAGAATCTGTTGAAGAAGCAAAAGTTGAACCTTTTTGAAAAATGTAAATTGACAGTTTGATGAACATACCACTTGTATTTGATATTTGTACTTGAATTACAATTAAATACCATTTACTTCAGGGGTGTCAAACTCCTTTTAGTTCAGGGACCAAATACGGAGCAGTTGGATCTCAAGTGGGCCACAGGTTTTATGCAAGAAAACTAGTCATTTCAACATTAGTTCACACTTCTAAGTATACATAAAATACAAAATATGTAAGAAACCAACCATATCCGAGCAATAAGTGATAAATATCAGACCCATTGGGATGTTCACTTTAAAGTTCTTAGATTTTGTGACCAATTTCTATTTATTTAAAGGAAATATGTTGTCATAAGTTGAGGAAAATGTAAGGATTTTGTAGTTTTTTCAACAGTTTAACATTAAGAATGACTGCAAACATGAGACATAATGAAATCAGAATCAGAAATCCTTTATTAATTAAGAATAAAATGTTTAACAAAGACGAAAGAAAGAATAAACATTAAATAAGTGTATAATTAATTAAAAGACTGTTAAAAAATATGGATCAGATACACACACATTACAGTAGTAAAAAATAAGTAAGCACTGGTAAAACCGTGAGTACCTGCAAATATTGCTGCGTTTCATTTACAAAGTGGGGTATGTGTACTCCCAGGGGTACGCAAATTGTCATAGGGGGTACGTGAATGAAAATGAAAAGCAATGACATCATTGGAAACTAGATTATAAATAGAACAGTTAATATCAATGCTAGGTGAATGCTAATGCTAGGCTAATGCTAGGTTAAAGATAATGCTAGGTCAATGTTAATGTTAGGCTAATGTTAATGCTAGGCTTATGTTAATGCTAGGCTAATGTTAATGCTAGGCTAATCCTATTGCTATGTTAATGTATATGCTAGTGCTAGGTTATCACTATTGCTAGGCTAATTATAATGCCATGTTAAAGCGAACACTCGGTCAATTTTAATGCTAGGCTAATGTTAATGCTATTTGGTAGGTTACTGCTGTCGCTAAGCTAATGCTATTGCCAGTGATAAGCTAATGCAGTGCGACGTGTGCCAGCACCTGCATCCTCACTTGCATTTTCTTCAGGAAATGCAAATATTCTAGTAATTATTATTATATATTATTCTTCAACAGGATAGGTAAAATTCACTGTATATGACATTACATTATTATGTTTTCTAAAGTATGCAGGAGTAGGGGGTACATGGCTTCACGTTAAATGTCTGAAAGGGTACGTTTGGGAACCACTGATTTACACCAATGGTTCATGTCATTTTTTCTTTCTCCTGCAGGTTGAATTGGATGCTCCAAGGGGCCACATTTGGCCCCCGGGCCATGAGTTTGACACATGTGATTTAAAGAAATTGTATTTCATACCATTTTGTTCTTGTAAAGGTGAAATTTGTAATTATTGATATCGCAATGTATATCGTATTGTTAGATGCAAATCATAAATTGTATCATATTGTCAGATTCATGGCGATGTACGCACCTAACACACACACACACACACAGAGGCATGTGCATATAGAATGCATTTAAAAGCACTAATATATAAACAGTTGCTCTTGTTTGCACAGACCACCTGTTCGTTTTGGACATGAACAAAGCTCAGGCGTATATGACGGGGTGTGTGGGGCGCGTATAGTGGACGCCTTACATCCCATGTAGGCTGCGTCAGATGGTTGAACGCTGTGTGACAGCAGCCAGCTCGAACATAACGCACAGAGCTCCTCCAATCTGTACCATACTGACATCAACAGTTTTAGCTCGAGAGGAGCACGAATTCCTGTCACGGTATCGTTTACATTACAAGCCCTCCTGCCTGAGAAATGGATGCTTTTGTTTCTCCATGACTATTTGTCTTTCACATTGAGAAATTAAAAGAAACGACAGACAAAAGTATCTATTATCAGTTGTGAAAGCACTTGAAGGCACTAAAACTAAAGTCATTAAACAAGTCATCACAAAATCACAGCGGGCGTCGGGTAATGCCACTTACAGTATCTCATTAAGCTATGGCATCCACAGGAAAGAACTGACAAACAAAGAGCATAATCCAAGGCACATTAACTGGGCTGATAATTCAATGATCTCTCATTTGGCAGCCATCTTGCCCTTGTGATGGTCTTTTTTTTTTTTTCCTCTCTTTTTTCCCCCCTTTCAGCCAAAGCAGCAACAAAACACCACAGAACCCTGTGAAGCTCACCCCATCGCCTTTATCAATCCATCCATCCCACACATCCAACATGTATCCTCGTGTTCCATCTCAGTCTGTCTCTCACACACACGCTCTCTAAAACAACAAAACATTCACCATTAGACAACGGGGTACTGGCGTAATTAGAAAATGACTTCCTTTGCAATCCTGGCTAAGTAGTTTACACACTGTAATTACAGGGACAAAATCATCTTTTCATCATTTCACTGATTGAGCTCATCAACCCAGTGGGATCCCAGGACTGTGCTCAGGCAACATCTGGGCTAAGAGAATTAGCCCTTAGTTTAGCAGGCCTTACACGCTGGAAAGTGACGCAGCGGGAACACCGGACAAGGCTGGAGTTTTCAACTGAGGACTGAGATTTGTACCAGTTACTAGGCAGCAGAAATACGCAACTTTTATTACAGTGAGCCCACAAATATGTGTTTGTCTGATCCAACGGCCACAACATCAACATTCATGTCAGCTTTTAGATTCATGACCAATCGGAGCAATGTTAGGGGACAGAACAAGGGGTTTTGTATATTTTTATTGCTGTTTTGTGCATTTTTGGAATCATTCTGTCCAATTGATTTGTTGTTTTACATGTTTTTTGTTCTTCATTTGTATTTGCGTTTGTTGTCTATCGTGTTTTCCGAGTCATTTTGAGTATTTTTTGAGTCATCTTGTAATATTGATTATTTTAGTTTTTCTGTGTATTTCTGTTGTCATTTTGTGTGTTTTTCTGTTTTCTTGAGTTATTTTGTGTATTTTGTAGTCATGTTATGTGTTTTTGGAGTCATTTTTATTACTTTAGTTTAGTTTCTATAGTGTGTGTATTCCTGTCTTCATTTTGTGTATTTTTCTGTATCTTTTTAGGTTTTCATTAAGTCATTGTGTATTTTCCGGTCATTTTGTGTATTTTTATTTTATACAGTTTATTGTTATTTTGTGTATTTCTGTTATTTTGTGTATTTCTGTAGTCATCCTGAGTGTGCTTTTTTTGTTTCCCTTTTTTTTAATATATTTTAGTTGTCTTTTGTCTATTTCTGTTGCATTTTTCTGTAATTTTGTATGTTTTGGTTTAGTCATTTTGTGTAGTTTTCAGTCATTTTGTGTATTTTTCAGTCATTTTATGTATTTTTTGAGTCATTTTGTGTATTTTTGTTATAGTTTTGCACAATGTATTGTTATTTTGTGTGTTTCTGCTATTTTGTGTATTGTCATCCTGTGTTTTTGGAGTATTTTTTGATTATTTTAGTTGTCTTTTGTATATTTCTGATTGTCATTTTGTGTATTTTTGGTGTCATTCTGTGTGCTTACTTTGGGGGCCACACCAAATTATTCCAAGGGCCACCAGTTGTCCATGCATGCTATATACTGTAGTATCAGGCGACTTATAATTCATTTGTTCTCTGAAAAACCACATTTTCTGTAATCCGGAACCAAAGAAGTGATCGGTGTAGAAAATCAAGTATTTCTATGAAGAACTGTTACTCTCACACTGTGTGTGATGTGAAACTTGACTTTCTAGAAAAAAAAAAACCAACCAATGTGGTCGTGGAGTTGAAGTTGAAGTGCTTTGAGTCGTCTCTGTCCTGTAGAAGGGCTTCTGCCTCCGTGTGTTGGCAACAGAGGCAAGTGTTTAATGTGGCAGCTGTTAGCCTCGTGGATTTCCACTAATCACTCTCTCCTGATTACTCTGATGAGTGTATGATGCTCTTAAATAATCAACCCGCAATGAAAAAAAAAAAAGAAAAAAAAAAAAGAAAAATAATTATCATCATCTCCCTAAGTAGTGCAGCTGCACCCGCCTGCAATAATTACAACTAGAACAGGGCGCCTTCTCTCGTCACTTACAACCACTTATTATTAGAGATAACGCTAATTGGTGCGGTGGTGGGCGACAATTCGTCATGGGGTTCATCGTAAAAAAGACAAACCTTAAAAGTTACGGCACGTTGGAGATCTTAAAGCTAAGGTACGGCATTAAACGCAGCGTGTCGAGACACGCTGATAATGTGAGCGAGTACGGTGGTAGTAGGTGTCCTATCAGTAGCCCCTTGGTTGCCCTTCCCCCCACTCTCCGTATCAGCCTGGCAGACACAATTAACATTTTCATAAAAACAATTCCCTGCCTCCAATAGTCCAATGTAATTTGTTTTCCATCTCTGTTCATTAATCATTGTTTAAATCGGTGAGCCATCCCCTCCACTCTGCCATCTGCACTCAGCTGTGCTACAGATATGACACCTTCCCCCTTAATGGGAGCTGACAGCACAGAGAGGAGGCCTGTGGAAAATAGCTTCCTTCATGTGCACTTCCACCTCACATGCTGCCAGCAGGTGAGAGAGGTGTATTTAATAGGTTCTGATTAATCTCAAAGGCAAACAACATCACACTATACAACACTATGCATCTCGCACACACACACGCACACACATATGCATGCACGCACGCACGCACGCACACAAGTATCGAAGCTTAAAGCAACAGTGAGAGAAAAGCCAGGCCAAAACTCACGCAAGCATGCTCTACAACAGACATGGGCAACTGGCTGCCCCCAAAAGTGAACATGCAAAATAATGGAAAAATACACAAAGCAAAAGCAAGAATATATTAAAAGAGTTACAACATTGCAGGAAAATACAGTGAAAGACAAAAAAAGACACAGAAAACACTCTAAATAACACAAAATGACAACAAACATACACAAAATCACTCAAAAAATATACAAAATGACAACAAATGTACACAAAAAGACAAGAAGAACACAAAACTATGACTCTGCAAACCCACAGTACTAACAAACAAGCAAAACGACAATAGAAATACAAAAAAAAAAGGCAAAATGACAACACAAATACACAATATGACTCAAAAACAAAACATGTATTTTACAGGATAAATACACAAATTAAAAGCAAGACTATATTTAAAAAACAAAGAATTACAAGTTACAACATTGCAGGAAAATATAGTAAAAGACAAGAAAAACACAGAAAATACTCCAAAAACACACATAACTACTACAAAAAATGAACAAAACGACAACAGTAATACTCCAAATAACACAAAACGACAACAAAAATACACAAAATCACTCAAAAAAATAAAAAATGACAGGAAATGATAACAAAAGTACACAAAAAGACAAGAAAAACACAAAAAATTACTCCACAAACCCACAGTACTAAGAAACAAGCAAAATGACAATAGAAATACACAAAAATTGCTCAAAAAAAAAGCGCAAGATTACAACACAAATACACAAATTACCTTTAAAAGCAAGAATACATAAAAAAAAAAAAGAATGACAAATTACAACATTTCAGGAAAATACAGTAAAAGACAAGAAAAACACAGAAAAAACTCCAAAAACACAAAATATTAACAAAACGACAACAGTAACACACAAAATGAATCCAAATAACACAAAAAGACAATAAAAATACACAAAATCACTCAAAAAAAATGGCAGGAAATGACAACAAAACTACACAAAAAGATGAAAAAAAAAAAAAAAGTTCTCCACAAACCCACAGTATTAACAAACACGCAAAACGACAATAGAAATACGCAAAAATACTCAAAATAACACAAAACAACAACAAAATCACACAAAATCACTCAAAAAATTATTTTAAAAATTACAGAAAATTACAACAAAAGTACTGGTTCACAAAAAAACAAGAAAACCCCCAAAAAAATGACACAGTACTAACAAACAAGCAAAAAGGCAAAATAAATACACAATATGACTCCAAAAACATACATTTTTACAGGAAAAATACACAAATTAAAAGCAGGAATACATTAAAAAAAAAAAAGAATGACGATTTACAACATTGCAGGTATTTACAGTAAAGGACAAGAAAAACACAGAAAATACTCCAAAAACACACAAAACCACTACAAAAAATAAGCAAAACGACAACAGTAATATACAAAATTACTCCAAATAACACAAAAAGACAATAAAAATACACAAAATCACTCAAAAAAAATATTAAAAATGACAACAAAAGTACACAAAAAGACAAGAAAAACCCCAAAAATGACTCACAGTACTGATAAACAAGCAAAACAACAATAGAAATTAACAAAACATATTCCAAAAAAAAAAAAAAAAAAACTGACAACACAAATACACAATATGACTCCAAAAAACTGAAATTTTACAGGAAAAATACAAAAAAGAACAACAGAAATGCACAAAATGCCTCGGAATGGACAAAACAACAACAAACATACACAGAATGACAGAAAAACACACACAAATCACTATAAATACTGCTATGCGTCATCGCTAAGATTGGTTATTATTCTAAATGCTGACATAAATGTCGTTAATGTGGCCCTCAGATCAGATACAATCACATTTGTGTGGCCCCTGCTGTGATAGAGCTGCCCATGTCTGCTCTACAACAATGTCAGTGCATTCCACGTTTGGGTTTTTTCTTTTTTTTTCTTTCTCGTGTAGTTAAATTAGTGCAGCCTTCCTACAATATGCTATTGTTTTCCTGGAATTGGGAGCAAGGTTATTAATTATTCACTGTTGTGTTCTCATATGAGGGGGCTATGCTTTTCACTGTATTGCCTCATAGCTCAAATACTTAGGGCCATGGTACTCGGGCAAATTTCATGAGGCAACATTGCAGAGATATTATTATTATCACCAGGCAGACACTTATGAGATTAAAAGTTTCCTGAAGAGTTTGAACAATTGGAGTGATCTCGATATTTGTCTGGGATATAACTTTTACAGTTTATAGCAGGATGGGATGAAAAAAAAAAAGCAACTATGATCATGTTTTCTCTCGGTGTGTGTTTTAAGCTTCAGACTAAACTGCTTAAGCGTTTTCAGGGGGCAGAAAATCCTACTGTTTGCTGATGATAGGTGCCAAAAAGTTCATCTGGCCTGTTGATTCCAGCGTGGATTATTTAAATCATGTGCCTCGTGTTCCAACAAGTGCCTTTATCTGGGGACAAAGTTGCCAAGCAGGGCTTTTCTCATGTAAGCTGTGTTTTGAGGAAAATGACTGTGGTGCTACATCTGATACAGTTTTACTCACTCGCATTCCCGTATAACATGGTTTCTTTCAAAAGGTTCTCTATTGTTTAGGGTGAAATAACTTTTGTCCTCATTGTTTTCATCACCTAGACCAGGGGTGTCAAACTCATTTTAGTTCAGGGGCCAAATACAGAGCATTCAAGTAGGTCATTGTGCCCTAGTTTACACTTCTACATCTACATAAAACACAAAATGTGTATTTTATGTGATAGACAGTCCAAACAGGATATTCACTTTAAATGTCCTTGTGACCAATTTCTATTAAATGAAAGGAAATGTTATGAATAACTTAAGGAAAATTAAAGGATTTTGTCAGAATTTGGGCCTTTTTTTTTTTTCAACAATTTAACATTAAAAATGACTGCCATCATGCAATATGAGCACTGGGAAAACTGTGAGCCTCTGCAAATATTGTTGACTTTCATTTAGACAATTATTCCTGTTTTTACTTTCTCCTGCAGGCCAAACTGGATGGTCCCATGGGCCGGATTTGGCCCCCCGGGCCTTGAGTTTGACATATGTGACCTAGACAATTACGTTGCATTAAGACAGTGATTTCAAAACTGGGGGGGCATAAATGACGTCATGACAAGGGGCGGAGGCGCGAGAACGGCCTTGCTGAACATTGAGCATTGTACTTATTTAATGTTATTTTGTGAGTTTTGAACAAAAAACATTTTTTTTTTTTTTTTTTTTTTATGTTTTGGGGCAAAATATTGTCACGACAGGAAGGACGATATGTTGAACCCGACAGACTTGTAGATAAAACTGTACAACTCCTTACTTTCAACTGACAGTTTTTTTTATTCTTATATATATATATATATGTATATGCATTATATTTCAAATATCTGTATTATATTTGTACATTTGTATAATTTTTTTTTCTACTGTAATGTGTGCACTTGTATTTATACTTAATTATGTATGTTTTCTTTTGTCTTTTCTTTGTTCAGTGTTTCTTCTTTCCATTTGTAATGTTTCTAGAACCTCTTATAAAAAAGTAATTTCTCCCTGGGATCAATAACATATTTCTGATATAAGTAGGCCAATCAAAAGCAAGCTCTGTATGGGACATACCAATACCTGTTAAATAAATAAAAAGAGTAGTAGTATAAAAAGTAGAAGAAATTATAGTCACATAAATCCTCTACAGAAAAAAAAAAAAGATATATATATATATATATATATAATTTCTGACATTGATCAGTGAAAATAAACTGGTTTATCAATGAAAATTAGTCATAAACTAAATTAAATTTCAGCCCAAAGCCTAAAACACAGACGAAATTGAAATTTGGATGCGTATTTGACATTGATTCCAAATCATGTCCATCATCATAGGTTCAGATAACTGACAATCAGACAGAAACAGACACTGGGTTAACATTCAAAGAACTCTTTCAGATCTGCATCCACGTCACAGTTTGGTTTACACATGGCCTGAGATTAAAAAACCATTCAAACACTTTAAAGTCTTATTTGGGAGGGGTGTGTTTCCAACAAGGGCATCACCAGCAGCAGCAGACAGTAAATGATGTGTATATTCAAAGCTGAATATTTCATGTTGATTGATCGCACTGACTACCACCCACCTGCTCCTCCTCCTGTCCCACCGGAGCTGGCATGAGGAGAATTCAGTAATTGAGAAGAGCAGAGCTTGGTCTCTCTTTGCTCACATATGACAGATGGGGCATCATCGCTTCAAAGGAGAGCGTTTGGAAACAGAAGGAAGAGGAGGGCGGGTGGGTGGGGGGCAGAGGGCGAAGGTGGCTTTCAAAGGGGACACTGTACAGGTGACAGAGGAATCTGAAGTATCCAAAGGAAAAGGGCCTCTGGAGGCTGATCTGTGGAAGATGCAGCTTTAATGATGCGAGTCCACTGTTACGCTTCTGAAAAATCCACATGAGACTGAGAGAGGCTGAAAAAGCACTTAATGAACATCTTAGCATCATATTAGCAAGCCTCAGTGTGCATTAGCAATAGTAGTGGCACATCATGATGGGCAGAGGGCGAGGCTGGCACTGGTGGCACTGACATCACGTCTGTCAAACAGCTAATGCCGGGCTTGGGGTCAATTATAATTGTAATCGCGTCGTTGATAATTCATTACAATTATGGCGTAATTGTAACTGCAACTGTAATTTTAAAAAAGTGTTGACGTCGTCATCGTAATGAAATTGTAATTGAGTTCGGATATTTGACTTTGTAATTATAATTGCCATGAAAATTCTATGAACATTTTTAAATTATGACTGAACGCAAAACTGTTCAACCATGTTACAGTTCTATGTGCAGTTCTACATATGTATATTTAACAATTATTAAAATGTGTTTCATATCAAGCTTTCCCACATTTTACCATTCAAAATCAACTAAATTTATACTGACACAAAAACGCCCGCACCAAAAATATTAAAACCTTTATTTTCATTGATTAGGAAGCCTAACAAGGTTAGGAAGAAATTAGGTGATAGATACTTGTTATTAGTGTATTTCACAGCTGATTTAGGTCTGTTATCATAAAAGATGCTAACAGAAAACTAACACAAGTGGAAGGTTAACTTTTATTAGGTTACTTGTTTCAGGCTCAGTAATTGTAATTGAATTGTTTTTGGGAAAAAATTGTTGGTCACTGTAATCGTAATTGAGTTGTAATTGAACACGGGTAATTGAAAACGTAATTGGAACTAAAAAATGTAATTGACCCCGACCCTGGCGTATGCACTAGACCATGTCGGGCCTTCATTGATCTTGGACTAAAAACAATGAGCAGCTAATAAAGAATCCCACTCCTAAACATATGTCTATGAAGAGAGAACCTGAAACTGCTGCACTATCATGAGCACAAACCACAGCCAAAGCACCAAATAACTTCTTTATCAGATATTCACTAGATCTAATCTAGATTAGTGGTCCTGATCCTGGTACTATGATCATGTGCGTCTAGGCTGGAAATTAAAAAAAATGTCTTGATTATGGGCGGGGCTTCTGGAGCTTTTAAGACACACCCACTCTATACTATAAAATCTCCAAAAAACAATCCATGCTGTGCAAACTAGCTACTCAATACTCCCTATACCGCCACTATATTCACAATTCTCTCAATCCAACCCACAACAGATTTCAGCGTCGACAGGCGCTCGTTTTCATATGAGGGGGCGGGGCTAACAAATGGCGAATGGACTTGATTTATACAGCGCTTTTATGACTACACTGAATAGTCCCAATTTATAATATCAACTCAATGGGACCGAGCTGCCATGCAAGGCGCTGGTCAACCACTGGGAGCAACTTAGGGTTCAGCGTCTTGCCCAAGGACACTTCAACGCATAGACAGGTATATCGTGGGATCAAACCCACAACTTCTTGATCAGAAGACGACCATCAAAATTTACAAAACACCATTCTTACCCAATAGCAAAATGTAGTTGTAATAACCAGGTCACTCTGGTTATTACAATGACATAACCAGAGGTGATGGTCGCAATATATAAATCAATTTATTTTATTGCAATAACAAAACATGCATTGCTGTCCCATAATGACTCCACTTCTTGTAGTGTTGACCTTTGACAGCATGTGCAAACAAGAAAAAATAAATAAATAAATAAATAAAATAAATAAATAACCAGAGTGACCTGGTTATTACAACGAAAATACGAAAAATTGAAATACTTCAAGATTTGGACAAGAATTATTCACTACTAAACATGACTTCTTAAGCAAATACCGTTGTTTTCAGCAAAATAAAGTGGTTTTGGGGGCTTTAGTTAACCTTTAAATGCTTGTAAGACATTTCTATCCCCATTAATAAAGATACAGTAGGTCGAAATGCATTAGTACCACTATTTTGTAAACAAATCACAATGAAATGCGCAATTTCAATCCAATTCAGATAAAATGTGCTGCTGTAATTGATGAAACATTCTTCACATTTTAAAAATGTCACTAATAATGAGATATAGGGGTTCTTCCTATTTTAAAACTGATGCAGCATCAACATATTGATCCGTATCCCCTTCAAAATGTAATGGAATCTTCCATAGTGTAAAAGGTCTATCTTTGGTTAGTACTATTGACATCATCTCGCTATAAAGACAAACAAATGAACACTGGTGAAAACTATGCACTATGTCTTGTTTTATTTCCTTGGACCAGTGGACCTGAAAAAGACATCGGTGTGTCTTTGCTGAATCGTTTCGTGGACCAAAAGCAATCACGTGACGACCACGTTGGGACACTGAACCATATGTTGGATTTTTTTAAAAAATGAATAAGAAAACAAACAAAAGTGCAGCATACATTGGAATTGGCTTGAACATCATCTAAACTGACATGAGACTCTGCGCCTACGTTTGTGCTTTTGCTTTCAAAAAGCAGAAAAAAGAGTTGCTTTGACGATATTAACACTAATGTGCGCGTCATGACGCTTTCTTTTAAAAAGATCAAACAGTGTGGATGAGCACGTGCAGAGCAAAAGGAGGCGTTATAGGGTGTTTAATGTCCATTAGGGATCAATAATAAGGCACAAATATGATGGAGATTAACACTCGTTTGCTATGTGGCTGCTGCGCACGCCCTCCAACATAAAGCTCCACTTACTTTAACACAGTAACAAAATAAAATAAATAATAATACTAATAATAATAATAATAATAATAATAATAATAATAATAATAATAATAATAATAATAATAATAAAGCAGTAGTGGAGGAACAAAAAAAAGAAGAAGAAGAAAAGCAACAATAAACTTTTTCCTGAATGACTTTACGTAAACCTCAGAGCTGCAGGTGTTTGCACTTACCTGTGACAGCTGGAGTGGAACGGACAGAGTGATGAGGACTGACCGGGTCACAGACTGACTGATGACTGACACTGACTGAACGACTGACACTGACGGACGAACCGCGCGATCCGACGCGGCTTGTCGTGCACGCGCGGCGCTCGTGAGGAGCAGCTTTCCTTCAATTCCTTCACCTTCACCGAGGAACCAGGATCAAAGCTTCAGACGCGCTCCTCAGCCAGTGCAGTGCAGTGCAGTGCGTGTAGCCTTGTAGTATTTTCCAAATGATAACAGGAGGTAATAAAATCTTAACCTCCCCCCCACAAAAAAAAAAAATTATGAGTCGGGATACTTCGACATGTCCCGAAGCCGTATGTCTCCCTCATCTGGCCGCTGGTGTGTAACTGTAACACACTGTCACTGTGCGTAAATACGCATTAGTGTCCAAAAATAGTCGAAGCCCAAAAATAAGAGGTGGGAGTGTCAGATGTTATTATATCCTCATGGTTTTACACCTAGAATTAATCAAATGCTGGACCAAGTAGCCTATAAGTTAGTGTTTTTTCAACCTTGGGGTCGTGACCCCACCATGTGTGGTCGCCTGAAATGTCCAGGAATTGGCAAATTCCTAGACAGCATAAAATTGTATTTCTAAATTTGTTAAATTATCATTCTTTTTCAAAGTACCACATCACACACACAATAAATATCAAACAACCAGAGGTGTACAGAGGACTGATACTGTATATCCTACTAGAGTAGATGTACTGTTACTTGATTGAAATTGTACACAAGTACAAGTATATCATACATAAAATACTCAAGTACAAGTAAAAAGTAGCTCAATTAAGTAGTACTCAAAGTAACTAATTACTTTCACCTCCCAACATTTATTTTTGGTAATAAATCTTGCCACGGTTGCCTTGCATACAGTAAACATCTCATCATGTATAAACTTAAAAAGGAGTTTAACTTATTTTCCACAAAGGCATCTGTGTAAAATAAAAGGTTTGTCAAAATGCAAAATAAAAGTCCCAGGGGTTGCAAGAAATGTATGATATAAAAATGGGGTCACGACCTGAAAAAGACTGGGAACCACTGCTATAAGTCCATGAACACTAATACTGTACACTATTGTCTTACTTTGTAGATATTCTCCTGCAAAATGTCTTGCTTTTGCTAAAGACTTATTTGAATATGAATCTGCTCATAGTAAACACACCACCCTCACAGACATTTCTCACAATATTATCCAATAATAGTTCAAATCTTAGTTTAGTTCCATTTTCAATTAAAGGTATTTTTTATTTCATCATTACTTATTCCATAATTATCTGTCAAAATGCATACAACATGGGTAAGTCTTTACACGCTATATATGTTAGTATATATACTGTACTGTATATACAGTAGCTATACCACTTTTTTTCTTGTCATAATGTCCCTCACAACCTTATTCCTCCGCTAATGACTTCATTAATGAGATCTTATTTCATTTGAATGTATTCAGTGGTTTTACACAGTCAGAAATGTATTTATGTGAGAAACATTTGGTTACATTTTTTTTTAAATGTTTATTTACTGGTGACAGTTCAAAGCAGGAGAGATTAAACCATTTATTTGAACAATTTATTAAACAAACTGATTGACAAGTCGTGAAAAAAGAAAATGTGTAATATTATTATTATTATTATTATTATTATACATCCATCTTCTTTTTATCTGAAGCAGTATCACAGAGGATTATTATTATTATTATTATTATTATTATTATTATACATCCATCTTCTTTTTATCTGAAGCAGTATAACAGAGGATTATTATTATTATTATTATTATTATTATTATTATACATCCATCTTCTTTTTATCTGAAGCAGTATCACAGAGGATTATTATTATTATTATTATTATTATTATTATTATTATTATTATTATTATTATTATTATACATCCATCTTCTTTTTATCTGAAGCAGTATCACAGGGGATTATTAATATTATTATTATTATTGACTGGAAAAATATATATTCAATATTTGTTTGTGTCTATAATTTTATTGACACTTTTTGGGCAAAGGGAAACTTTCTGTATATAATGTGTATATAATGTATGCAAAGTAATGTATACAAAGAAAGCATTTTCAAAACAGCTCAAGCCCGTGCGACAATATATGGGAAGCAACAATAAAGACAAGTTGGTGAATAGATTAAGAGTGTTAACTGGTCCTGTGGGGTTTGCATGTTTTTCCTTGTGTGTTAACTCTTGTTTCTTTTTACAGTTTTAAGGTTAATGGGAATCAGAGACAGTGGCTGTGAACACATACAGTATCTCTGTTTCACTTTATAGACTAGCTTCCATAATTTGTCTAGTTATACAGCAATACAGTACATGTTATAGAGCAATAAAATGTGTTCATATGTAAACAGTGAGGTTTTAAAGACTAGAAACTGGAGAAATAATGTCACATTTTTTTTAACATTTAAGTAATGCTGCTTCATCATGTTTGGTCTTGACCAGATACTGGAAGTAGACCAGTGTCAAAAGGCCTTCGAGGTCTGTTTTTGATTCATTTTATGTATTCTTCTGCCTGAACATCTCAGAGTTTCAGAGGAAGATGTGTGTACTCCTAACTCATAATTATTTGTGAGCTAATGGTGAGTTATTAGTAATCTAATGGTGAGTTTCTTGCAGTTAATGGTGCATTTTTGGTAAGTTGGTGAATTATTCATGAGTGATTTATTGGTGAATAAACAATGAGTTGTTGGTTATTTAATGGTGAGCTATTAGTAAATCAATGGTGAGTTAATTGGTGAGTTAATGTTGAGTTACTTGGTCGTGTATTGGTGCGTTAATGGTGAGTTATTAGTTATTTGGCAGTGGTGGGGTAAAGTGGGCTTGTAATTGGAGGGTCACCAGTCCCTTAACCCTAACTGCTCGTATTGTATATTGACTTATTGGAAATTTATTGATACGTTTTTGTGGTTTAATGGTGAGTTAATGGGGAGTTATTGATGTTATTGGTGAGTTATTGGTGAGTCAATGTGAGTCAATGGAGAGTTATTTTTGAGTTAATGGTGAGTCCTTGTTATATTTTTTATTCAATTCAATTCAATTCGATTGAATCATGTTTATATAGTGCAAATTATAAAGTAATCTCAACCCAACAAGATCCACATGAACAAGCATTTATGATGAGTTATTGATGAGTAAATATTAGTTATTTGATAATTAATAGTCTTTTGTGGTTTAGTGGTGAGTTATTGGTGAGTTATTGGTGAGTTATTAGCGAGTTATTGGTGAGTTAATGGTAAATTAATGGTGAGTTATTGCCAGTTACTGTTAAAATACTGCAGTGTTCAGGCTGACTGATAATAATATATCTACATTGGGTCTTTATAAATGTGTATATTTCAAAGTGATAGAAGGCTGACTATTTGGTTGACATCCCAACTAATCTGTGAACTTTAAAGGGGCAGTATTGTGAAAAAATCACTATAACGGTTTTGCTAGAGTGATATACATTCTTTAAGGGCCATTGTTGAAAATGTTTCCTCCCTCCCTTGTTAGTCCGCATTTTGTAAAAAGATAGCTCCAAACAGGCGAGTTGGATTTTTCTCGCCTTGTGACTCATAAGCCGGAAACTCCTCCTCCTAAAAACCCTGGGTCCTCCTACCCTATCATAAGAATGTGAGCTTCTTGCTCAACATCCCACAGTGATGGCCGAGGGAGATTCGAACCAGTGACCTTCCAATTACACACCCTGTTCCCTTAACCACTAGGTCACCACTCCCCACAGATAATACATTTACGTTCAGTATATAGATTATCCAGTATGTAGATAATCCAAAATTCAGCCACTATACCGCCGTGTATCGCCTTTATGGGATGATCTGACAGGTGTGCGACTGGACTATCACCTTAAATCGACTATTATTGTGGTTAGAAGAAAAAGCTGACTGACTCCGCTGCTGCTGCTGCCTCACACACACCCTGAAGCAGCGTTTGTCAGACTCACAATCACAATATCCACTTAAATAGCCATGTGTTTTACTGTAATGTGCAGTGTGTGGATAGCAAAAGACAATCGCTATGGTAATCAATTGTTGGAATCCCACACACCAAACACAGATGCAGTATAATATTAGTGCAAGCCAAGCCCTCTCCAAGAGTGAACGAGTCAGCATCTAATGACACACCTATTCATTCAAATGCATGAAGGTCCAAAAACAGCCTGTTTTTAGGAGCGGTCTGAAAGTGACTTTTCAGAGGTTCTAAAACTCCAGAAAACAGGCGAGTTTGGGAAAATAGACCTATGTTGTTGGGGTTCTTAGAACAAATGGTGATGGGTGAAGAATAGCATAATACTGGACCTTTAATAACTGGTGCTATGTGCGTCTCAATCGCTGCCCCTCTATATGTGTCTAGATGAAACATTTGATATTAACAACTCAAACCCAGGGCTTGTAAGAGGCAATGATTACCTGAAGACATTAAAATGTAAATCTGTGGGTTTAAGACAAAAATCAAAGAAACATCTGAGGGCGTTCACAGGAATCCTCCATGTAGAGTAGATGTGTGATGCAGCTGCTTCTGAACGTTTGCGAATCCCACCTGAGGTTCATTAGTGGAGAGGAATGAAAGCCCTTGCACCTATAGACCATGTGTGTGAATTATGCACTTGGATCTTTAATGTTCACACAGCAGTGAAGCAGATCTACAGCCTGTTGTTTAATCCACACTTCATGTCATTTTTACGATGAATCCAACTCTCCCTCTGTTCCTCTCAGGCTAGAGCATCTGTCTGGACAACAATACCGGAATAAATCCCTCATCTCACAACTTTTAAAATCCCTAGTTAATCCCTGAAATTTAGATCTCAAGTCTGCTCCAGTTTATGACATCGTTTTTATGCTAAGATTTCCTTGAAATGTAGCTTTTTCTGTGTTCTAGCACACCTCCACAGCTTAACCTGCATAAGTCCACCGATCTGTGTCTCACTAACAAACTGTTAGCATATTAAATGTTGCCTAATCTGTTTTATGATACCTGGATTTTCATATGGGAGGAATAATCCTGATGAAAAGGCGGAGGAGACACAACTCAGGACCTGTTTTAAAGCTTCTTATCACAGAGCTGCATGCCTACCGTTTACCTAAAAGAGGTGCGATGATAGCCCTTGACTCTTAAGCAACGGCTTTAATTAAAGATGCTTTTGAGGGTTGATGAAGTACAGTGGTGTGCATCGGTTGCTTAGAAGAAAGAAAGGAAAGGTCGACTGTTAGGGCAAACGTCTTATCAAGTCCTTCTTAGCTGGAGCTCTGTGTATTTACATGATCGGAAGGAACTATTTCTTTATATAAAGTCAAATGAATGTCCAGGATGAAAAAAAAGTCAGGTGAAAAGAGAATAATTTGAATGGCAACACAAACTGATTAATGATAGATTAATAATCTAATATATAACTGATGCGTGAACTTTTTTGCTAAGTGTAAATTCTGTAGCTCTGCTTTGCTGGTTGCATTATAATCTGACACTTTTAAATCAGTAGTAATTATTATACTAAATGATAGCATTGGGAAAAAGTACAAGTTCAGTGGTTCTCAAACTTTTTTGGCATTCCCCCTTTCTTTTATTTCTGAATCCAAGTACCCCCTACTTCCGACTACAATATTTAGCTCAGAATACTATGAAAAAAAACAACTATAGAGCACATCGATAGAATGAATCATTGATTATCAAGTGTGCCTTTCATTAGGGAATCAAGGTCCAAGGGTTTGGAGGAATCCGGGTGAGGAACAGATCAGAACATTGCACCCCACATTATGAGTGACTGTGGATATTTCACACTGGACCTCAAGCAGCTTGGGTTGTTCCTCACCAGTCTTCCTCCAAACCATTGGACCTTGATTCCTGAGTGAAAGGCACACTTTACTTTCATCAGAAAAGAGGACCTTGGACCACTGGCCAACAGTCCAGTCCTTCTTCTCCTCTTTTTTTCTGCAAAAACTGAAAAGTAAATGGTATTTTTTTTATAGTATTCAAATTTTTTGAATTCCTGTTTTTGGGGCTCTAATCCTCTTCTGTAAAAAGAAAACAAAAAAAAATACCAAAAAAAGACAAAAAAAAAAATAAATAAACCAAAAAAAAAAAAAAAACACGACTGAAAAAAAAATAATAATAATCAAGAAAAAAAAAAGATTACTTAAGAACTTGTTTTCATGTACAATATATTATATACCCCTTGTATAATGTTCTTATTTGATATATTGGCCGATAAATCAGTTGAAAAACCCCAATATTGGTATCGGCGCTAAAAATCTTGATGATCACTATTAAAAGATTGTGGGTTCAAGTCCTAATGTTTTTTTTCCAAATAGTATTACTCACCATCTCACCTCTGCTCATGAGTCTGAAGCTTCTAAATTCGGCCTAACAGACTTTATCTCTGGCAGCTTGATTTTTTTAAAAATTAAGTATATTTTAAATACAATTTAAAAAAACAAAATATTGTCTCAGTTTCTTATTGCTTTGTGGGAAAGCTCTTTGCAAAAGTTATATGTACTTTTTCCATCCAAAATAGTGATAAAAAAAGAATTGTAGTTACATTACATAGATCATACAAAAGTTGACAGGCCTTTATTTACCCTGAGCTCAGAATTGGGATGTGTGTGTATCAGATTTTAATCTTTAGATAATCTCTTTGTGACACTTATTAAATGGATGTCTTGGCTCCTAATTTAATGCCTTGTTGGACTTCCACCAACTGGGAAAGCCGTCACGTCTATTTGGCCTCCTTGGAGGAAACATCGGTGCCTTGTTGAAAAGTTTGGCTGCAGTTTGGGTTGGCGCTGCACTTCTTTAGCTCCTCAAATTTGAATGCTCAGAAAAAGAATGTATTGCAAAAAAGCCAAATTTGCTTCTTCCTGTGTGTTTAGATCTAGTAAAACCAAATAAAACCTGCCTTAATGGCGTATAAACATGTACTTTTAGTGACTAACAACTATGCTTTATTTTCAACTGAAGGAAAAATTCGGAAATCGTATTTCTTAATAAAACAAAACAAAATTTGTAGACAAAATTCTTTATTTACTTTTTTTTTTATGAGCAACAGAATCATCTTATTATTGCCTTTACATAAAGCTGATCACAAAGCCATTCATTCGGCGGGTCAAGATCAGTTGACATGTTTGAAGCATGAACTAGAAAAACAGAAAGCCAATAAACAGACTAATAATTGGTAAGTGCTTCTGAAATGTAGATGGTGATAAAAATAACTGCACACAAGTGTGAAAATAGCAGGTAAACAAACAAAGGTTATCGGTTAGAAATTTCCTTTGCAACTGTTGACAAAAGCTTAGAAAAACACAGAGAGAAAGTGAGGGAGGAAATAAAATATTCATTCTTTTGTTTTGGTTATAATTCACAGTTACGGTAAGGAAACAAATTGTTTAAGAGCAGACGTTCATGGGGAAAGTGTTTGTATTGTCGGTCACTTCTGCTGCAGCCTGGCAGCTTTGAACTTGGACACTCGTTTGGGGGCTGGAGGAGGAGGGGCCACAACGTCGGGCACCACCTCCTCCTGTTTCCTCTCCAGTATGGTTGGCAGTGTGGGTGGAGAGATGGTCAGATGTGGGACAGACAAATGCATCGGATCCTTTTCAATCACTGTGCCTGAAAAGGCCTGAGGAGAACATACGGAAGAAGAAAGCGAAAGTCGTTAATATTGCTTTTATTTACATCGCCTCCTTTAGCAAACTAATGATTATTAAGGCCTATCTGGGAAGAACTTTAACTTATGAGGCTTCTATATTCCATTTATTATCGTTTAATAATACAATACATTTAAGAACAGGCTCTATACACACCTGTTTACTTAGCTTTTAACTAATGACTAATTTATTTTATTGTTTTGTATTCTACTTGGTCATTTTATCAGGTAGTATGTCTTTATTTCTGTGTTGCTTTTGCCGTTTTAGGATTGTTATTTATTATGTTTGTTTTAATTGTGTTTATCCTTCTTAATGATTGTTTTTGTCTTTCCCAGTGTTTCCTTAGATCAGGGGCGTCAAACTCATTTTAGTTCAGGGGCCAAATACAGTTTGATCTAAAGTGGGCCACAGATTTTAGGCTGGAAAATGAGTAATTTCAACATTAATGTGCCCTAGTTTGCAATTCCATGTATAAATGACATGTGAGTATATGAGACCAACAACATCCAAGCATTAAGTGACCTTATAAATTCACTTATATTTCTTTAATATTATAAAAAAAAATTTTTTTTTACTTTAGTAGGATATGTTGAAGAAATTTGCAAGATTTTAAAAATTTTTTAGTTTTTTTTCATCAATTTGAGATTACAAAATGACTTCCATCATGCGATATAAGCATGGCCTGTGTGTGGGGTTTGTGGTTTTAACTATGTAAAACTTTGAATTACACTATGTATGAAGAAGAGCACTATACAAATAAAGTTTGATTTGATTTGATACATGGAGTATAAAGCTTTTCATGTTGCAAACTCGTGTTTTAAAGCTGCTTAACCACATAACTCGTATATTAAAACTGTACCCGTCATCCAACAGTTGTTCTCAGAAATCCTCTGATGGGGATTTACCCACAAATGTCAAGGGGTGTTGATGTAAAAAAAATAAAATAAAGGTCATGCGACTTCAACTCCAGTAAGCTTTACGTATTGCATTATAGGAGTTGGAGTTCTGTAAAAGAATGCAACAATGCCGCTGAAATGGATAAGTATCTTCAGCTGGATTCGTGTGTTTCCTGGTAATCCTCATAATCAACATCGCAATTGTTTTGTCAACGCGTAGAAACGACAGAAATGTGACTTTGGCAGCGTTTTTTGGGGTCAGTAATGGATGAGAACAACTTTTGTGTAACAAACAGTTTAAAAAATAATATAAAGCTGCTAATGATAAAGCAGCTTTTAGAAGTTTCTGTTTAAGGCTTAGGTGCTTTCTTATTGCTGTAAAAGAAATTTGCACTGCATATGTTCATATAAAAGCACTTAAAATTAAAGTTTGATTCATGAAGTTATTAGTTTACAATAGATTTTACAATACATAAATGAAAAATAATAACAGCTAGCAAAACTTGGCCAGGTTTGAGAGAAGTTTGATGTTTATTTATAATTACACATTTTATTTGTTGATTTTATTGAGAAGCATCAGTGATTAAGTGAAAGTGACTTTGAGAAGGGTGATGGAAGCATTAAACAAGAACAAACATCAGGGGAGCAGCGACCAGATGTTGTGTGGAGGGGCCTTCACAATAAAGTCCGTCCCAAACCTCTCATTGCTTCATCCTCCAGTAACGCCCAAACTCTCTCAGTCCAGCAACATTTAAATTAGTACGTTTATTCTATTTGGGATGTTAAATTGTAAAAAAATGTTTGCTTTTTGCTTTTTCTAACTAAAGCAGGAAGTCCTTAAACAGCAAAGACTGAAAGGAAATGAGTGTTATTACCTCAAACCTGCTGTGTGTCTGCAGAGGTACGGATACAGGACTGTCTTCTTCTGCGATGCCATCACTGGTGTCGCTGTGGTTGGCCTCGTCGTGGCTGAAGCTGCGTCCGATTATCCGACGCTCGTCAAAGTCTGCGGTGCTGCTCTCGCTCGTGTCGCTGCACACGCTGTTCTCTCGACTGCGTGACTTCAGGATGGACTTCCTGGGAACCAGTTCCCCATTCTTCACATCCACAAACAACCTGATGAAAAAAGAGCGGGTTTAGGAGCACGTTGGGGAAATGGTTTGGTTGTGGTGACAGAAACGGTGCGTTACAAAATCTATTATGTCAACAAACGGTTGTGGACAATATGACAAGCTATAATTAAGCCTAGGCAATATATCAAGATTCAAGATGTATCAAGTTTTCTATTTTTGCGATATAGAAAAAAATTCAATATTGCATATATAGATACACTGTATTTTGATTTTGTAGCTTATTTTATTTTAAAATACATGTTTGAGAAGTAGCTGCTTTTGCTACTTCTCAGAACAGCATGAAGAGCTCAGTTAGATGGATTTCTGAGTGCGTCCTAACCCAGTGGCAGTGGTGGCATAATGGTTAAAGAAGCAGGCTTGTAATCGGAGGGTCACCGGTTTCAATTCCCTAACCCAGGGGTGTCAAACTCAGGGGCCAAATACGGAGCAGTTGGATTTCAAATGGGCCACAGATTCTGTCCGGGAAAATGTGTAATTTCTACATTAATGTGCACTTCTACGTATACATGAAATACAAAATATGTAAGAAACGCTCCATATCCAAGCAACAAGTGATACATATCAGTTCCAACGGGATCATCACATTTAATAAAGGAAATTATCATAATTTGAGTAAAATGTAAGGATTTTGTACGAATTTTGAGTTTTTCAACAGTTTAACATAAAAAATGTGCTTGTGTGGCACTTTGCATCAGCAGATTTAAGCCAGAAATGTCGTTCTGATTAGACTTTATGGAGTAAAAAAAGTAGAGATTTATATCAAATATTGCAATTTTGAGAAAAAAATATTGAAATATGAATTTTGGTCTCATCACAAAGCCTGAGCTATAATGTGAACGAACTCATGTACAGTATATCGTGCATGTGTTTTTTTTACCTGTATACGTCTGCTGGTGTAGTGATTTTGTTGTGAAGTTCATGATGGGAGTGGCCGTTATTATGGCCATTCTTTTTTTTCCTCTTTGAGTGTTCCTTCTGCTCTTTCCTTTCACTGAACTTCAGGGTGGTGTTTTTTCCTGTGTTTATCCTCACCTGGAGTTTAAAACAAAAACAATGAAGCATGTAGGCTGCCTGACCAAATGTACCTAAATACAAAAATAGGACCCAGAAAACCCCAAAATCATAGTCGTAACATTATGATATAAAGAATCCATCACACTGACCTTCTTGGGTTCAACCGTGTGAGAGAAGAAGATAGTTGGCAAACCGTGGTCTTCCTCATCTTCATCTTCCTCCTCCTCCTCTTGGATTTTCCCACTGAGTGGAGCGGTGCTGCGTGCTGCTGAGCTCCAGCTCGGCTTTAAACTTATGCCATTAATGGGAGGAGCATCAGCTTCTCTTTCTTCCTCTGAGGAAGACGTGGTGGTGTCTTCACCGTTCATGTCTGCGTTATCAGAGAGTCTGAAGCACATACGTTTCATTGGACACATTTACCTTAATGTTAGAATCTGCAAACGTTAGAGGAGGATTGCTCACCTGTCCTGTTCATCTTGGAGCTCTTCCAGTTTTTCCAGCTCATCCAATCGAGTCCATAACTCCTCCTCAGTCAGAACGGACTTTTTACCACCTGCTTCCTCTTTTTCTCCTTTTACTTCCTCCTCATTCTCGTCTTTAAGATCCAGCACTGAGTCCAGCTTGGGCTTTGAATTGAGTTTGTGAGCTATTCTCTGCTTTCCTGGAAAAACAAACAAACATGAACGATCAACTTCAGGAAACATTTCAAACCAACTCTTTATTTAACTTCATCGTTTTGATTTGATTAATGGGGTCAAACTTAATACAGTAGGCCAACATCATACTTCATTACATATTAGATCATAACAACAGACTAGTTAACGTACTACAGTATCAGAGGATTTAATCACTAAGACAATGGCTGTTTCTGCCTTCGCTGCAGTTCAAGCTTTTGTATCGATATTTATTTTTTAATCATCACTAGAAATGTTTTCTTTTTAGCCATATTTCTAACAACTTGTTTTATTCGTGTTTAAAATCAAATTACGTTCCCTGTTTTCCTACTTGACACTTGTTGCAATAACATGAGTTTTAAGTGCAGTCACCTTCACTGATGCATCAGCTCTTTGAATTACGCTTTACTCATTTTAATTTTATGGGTTGTGTTTTTTTTTTTTTAAAGGATTTTTTTGGCTCTAGTGGCCTTTATATGACAGTTGCTTGACAGGAAGGGGGTTAGAGAGAGCAGGGAATGACACGCAGGAAAGGGTCCCAGGCCGGGAATTGAACCTGGACCCGCTGCAGGTGAGGAACTATAGCCTCAGTACATGGGGCGGGCGCTCAACCCACTGAGCTACACACCACCCCAGGGTTGTGTTTTTTTAATGTGTAGTTTGTCAATCTTGTTATTTGAATCATCTTTTTGGTTTAGTGTAGAGATGGGCGATATTATTGGCCGATATTAGCCATAAAATGTAATATCGGTAACGGTTTTTCCACCAAGTGAATAAAGAGAATTCTTACGTTTATTTGTAAAAAAAAATACTACATCCAGTGGGCAGAGGTGGCAAAAGTACTAGTATTCAGTATTCAAGTAAAAGTACTAGAATAAAAAATGACTGATAAAAGTAAAAGTATTGAAGATGCTCCCTTACTTGAGTAAAAGTAAAAAAGTACATGCTACTAAGAAAAAAAGTTAAAAGTAAAATAAATTTCCCTTCAATAATAAGACACGGTTTTTAAACCAGCAAATCCAATATCTTTTATTTTTTTAAGAACTTGTAGAAAACTGGTACATGGAAATAAATGAAACCCGTTGCCCTTTATGAACACCTGGAGAATTTAGCACTCATTATAGATAACATTGGTAAATAAAATGTTTCAAGAAAAAAAAAATGTAAATGCTCAATAAAACCCAGAGCAGTTTCACATTTTTAAAAACTTAAAAAACTTAACCATAAAACTAAGGGACACTGCCAAATAGAAAAAAGCTCAAACTACCAACATTTTTCATTTAGCCTAAAAACAATCATGTTCTCCAGGTTTCTGGGATGGAAACGTGCCCTTTTAGGTCTGAAAATGAGTCGCGCTGCTGATCAACCTTTCACAAGCAGCTTCGTGGTTTGCATCTTTTTATGCTGTGACGTCGTCTTCCAAGCTCTTAAAAGTAACGAGCTCATTTTTAAAACGCAAGGAGTGGAAAGTACAGATATGTGTTTAAAAATGTAAGGAATAAAAGGGTTTTAATAATGAGAAAAAAAAAAACCCCAAAGCTCCAACCAGTTATTCAGTTTGGGGGGCAAACACTTTTTCACACAGGGCACACATGTAGCTTTGGATTTTTTTCATCCTCATTAATAAAACCCTTCATTTAAAAACTGCATTTTGAGTCAAACAAATGTAAACATTGGTCTTTGACTAATGTTTACATTAGTCATTGGGTAATGTTTACATTACCCATTCAGGAGTGATAGTCACTGAAAAACATACCTTTGGTTACAGTAAAGCCGTCATCTCCAACCTCCTCTCTGATCTCAACATAGTGCCCTTTCCTCTGAAAAACAACAACACATTTAAAGAATTCCTTTCTTACACGACATCATGTATTAGAGATGACGCGAACATAATACGTACATCTGACATCGTTTCCAAATCCTTTGCGAACCCGACTCTGGCTTGAAAGTTTTTCCTCGTCTTGGAGAGATCCTCCATTTCATTCTTCACATCTGCACAAATCAAAGATCATAATCACCGTTTGCTCTGAGGAAATCCTACTGACAAATCCAGACGTACTTAATAACGGCTGCAGGCAAAGCAGCTGTGAACGAGTTGAAATACCCCAAATAAGTCGTGGAAAATAGGAAAGAAAATGATGACACAAACAGTTCATAATATCTTCTGCCCTGAATACTACTCTGGATCATTAAATCTTCACAACAATTAGGCCCTTCCACTAATAGCAGCAGAGGGCCATAGTTTCCATGGCAATCGGGAGCCCCTCCAGTCAGTGCATCAACTGGAAGTGAAGAAAGGTCAAACATAGAAGGCCTGACAACTCTGCTGCTGTCTGACACATTTCAGCTCGCTGTGTTTGTATTACAGCACTTAGCTGTGTAATAGCAGGGTAGGCCGGGTCAGGAGATGGGGGCGGAAGGGGGGTGTATAGAGGAGGGAAGGGTGGCCGTGGATGGGGCTGTCGCAGCACATTTCTGCTTCACTTAACATTCTAATAATGTTCACATCAAAGATCATTATTTGGGCCCATTTTGCTTGATGTCAGAAATTCAGCCGAGACTGAGCAGCAGAATTACCACAAAATACCACATGGAACGCAGCGCTACACACACGCATGTACGCACAGACAC
The DNA here is from genome assembly GCF_900634775.1 of Gouania willdenowi. Classification (NCBI taxonomy): domain Eukaryota; kingdom Metazoa; phylum Chordata; class Actinopteri; order Blenniiformes; family Gobiesocidae; genus Gouania; species Gouania willdenowi. Next base: position 50,573,035 of record NC_041049.1, read on the forward strand.
ACGCACGCACACACACACAGGAACAAACTTGTTCTAAATCCAAGTAAAAGACACTCTTTTTTCTCTACTGTCTATGACTGACAGGGAATTTATTTTTTAATAATTCTGTTGTTGATTTAATGTTTTTATTGATTATTTTCAAACCGTTTAATGATGCTTGTTGTACTTTTTTTAATCATGTAAAGCAGTGTTTCCCAAACTTTATTGCCCCATGTTCCCCTAGCCTATATTTCTTATCACAAGTATCCCTTAGCTCACGTTATACATTATTTATTAGCCTTTTTATTCCTTTATTTCTGATGTTTTGCTAATTTTATAACCTAAACTTCACTTTTTGGTGTATTTTAAAGAATTGTGCCACAAATGATTATTGATAGATGAGAGGAAAAAAAAAAGTCTGTGTGCATGTAAAAAAGAACTATATAACTGACTATATAACTGACAAATGTTTCTGTGTGCCTCCTGAAAGGTGTTCACGTACCCCAGTTTGGGAACCACTAATGTAAAGCACACTGACTTGTCTTGTGTAAGAAAAATACATTTACCTTGCAAGTCAGTATGTGTATGTGCTATTAATGCAAGCATCAGTGCATCTTTTGTTCATGCATTTAATACAAACAATACATCCAATACATTTTTCAGCTTATCTGCACATGCTGTGGAAGGTCAACTCTGTATATGTAGTGCCATCTTTTTGTGACAGCAATGCATGTTTTCTTATTGCAATTAAATAAATTACTTTATGCTATTTCATAATTGTGACCATGACCATCCCTCCCTAAGGAAAGGTAAGACAAACTTTATTAGAGGGACGATATATAAGAGAGGGAAATGTTACACCTAGGTGAGGAGGAAGGGAACAGGGAAGAGGGATTCAGGGTGGGACGGTGGAAGGGGTGAGGAGTCAATTATTTTATCACATTAGCCTCACACAAAGGGAACTTTCAACCATAAATGCCAGTGATAATAGTAAGGACACAAAAACTGTCAAACATACATAAGTCCTGACCTAACTAGATATTGATAAACATATAAATAAATCCTTAAATCAAATTAAAGCTACACAGTAAAGCATACACATTTCAAGCTTTTGTCTTTAACAAGTTTTAGAGATTTCATTATTCCAATAGCATAGAGTGGGTTTAGTTTTAAAGTACCTGTGAATACAGAATTTTCACAGCAAAATCAAAGTGTTAAAAAGAAGATCCAACATTCCAATTTTCCATCACAAATAAAAATACAAATTTAATATCTTTTGATGACAACATATCAATCTCCTTAGACTGCAGCCAGCTCTGCCTATCAGAACGCAGTATCACATCACAGTTTGTTTCTAACTTGTGGGCTTTGTCAAAGCCATCCAGATATGATGCATCAGCGCCCTCTGCTGGAGAAAACTGCCATTTAACTGATTTTTCCAAAAAGATACAAAATAATTAGAAAAGACTCACGTTTCATCCTGTGATCCACGATTTTTTGCGCTTGCTTGGTGGAGCACTTTGCGAACCAGTTGTCACCCAGTAACACCATGACTTCATTAGTGTGAACCAGCTTCCCCGGCATGAATGCCAAACGACCAAACGGCACCTGTAAGCAGGAGTAGACAGAAGGAAAAGCATCACATAAACACAAAGTTGTGTTTTATGGAGAGGTACTTTAATTAGTATGTATAGTAAACACCAGCACTCACCATGACATCATAACACAGCTGATCAGGAAGAGTTCTGAGGCGGTCTTTTAGCGCGTCATAGTCGTCTGACACCTTTATCCTGTCAAATGGTTTAAACACAAACAATATTATTCCCTTCATACGACAACTGTCATTACAACTCATCCATTTATCTTATCAACTCACTTAATCAATGTTAATGCTGCGGTAGGTTGGAAACCTTAAGACTTATTCAGAGCTAAAACACACCTGAATCCCTCCTTTGGAAATATCAGCACCAATGAAAAGCTCTAAAGCCGTTTGCCACAACTATATTTGTCATAGCTAGAAAGTGCATTAAAAAGTGACCAAATGCCTCTCTGGTCAGTTGTTAAAAAGTATCAACCTATTTTTACAGTCTACCGTCACTGAGCACTTAAAATATGACTGCATAAAGAATGACGAGACAATAAATTGCAATAAAATGCAAAGTGCAATCTAAAGTTTAGGGGCAGAACTTTTCTACAAACCTCAATTATGTCTCTTGTAATTTGGCGCAATATATCATAGTTAATTTGATATTTATTTAATTGACCTGAATAAAAGGTTGGAAAGGTTAAGACTATTGGAAACGTTAGGACTGGGCGATATGGACCAAAACTCACATCTCAAGATTTTTTCTAAAAATGGCTATATTTCTTTATTAATTTATTTAGTAGAGACAGAACAGAGAGTATTGTTACATTAAAAAAAAAAAAAAAAAGCAACTGATGCCATGTCCATGGGCCATCTAGCCAAAGGCTAATTTACAATACTGTATAAATCTAGATATTTTTAACTCCATAAAGTCTTACCAGAAAGACAATTCTGGGTTAAATCTGCTGACGCAAAATGCCACGCAGACTTATTCATTAACAGCTGCACAATATGTGCACTTTTGGCTTTTTCTCATCTAAGGGACAGCACGTGTGAGTGAGTTCTGTAGTGTGGCTTGTTTAAGGGAAGGTCTGGGTTAAGACACTCAGTGATCCATCTAACTGTGTTATTCTGAAATGTTGCAAAAGCAGCAACTCCTAAAATGAGTATTTTAATACAAGATAAGCTTTAAAATGAAAAATATATCAATATAAGCAATATTGTAATTTTCTATATCACCAAAATATTGATATAAAAATTGATATATTTGGAATCTCAATTTATTGCCCAGGCCTGCTAAACAAGGTGATGCTCAATCATTTATTCCAGTGGTTCTTTAACTTTTCTGGCTCAAGAACCTCCTTTTTCTTACATTTGAATGCAACTACCCCCTTTGTCTGACTACATGTTCCTCAGAAATCTGTGAAAAAACACCTATAGAGCATAATGACGGAATTAATCAGTGATAACACACATTTTAAAGAATCTCCCTCCTGATGTGGGACCAAGACTCACCCTTGTATTTTCAGTTCATGTTCAAATCCAGATTATTCTGTGTCCTTTTGTGGTTTTGGTGTCATTTTATGGATTTTGTTGTTGTTTGTCTGTTCTTTTTTATTATTCAGTGTATTTTTCTTTTATTTTGTGTGTTTTAGTTAATATTTAGGTAATATTTAATATGATTCTGATTTTTAACTAAAAATAAACTTTAAAAATCATATACTATTAATGCTTTCATTTGTTCTTTTCCCCCCTCTCTCTCAAGTTGCCCCTGTAGTGCCACTGCGTACCCCTAGGGTTACACGTCACATACCCCCATTTGAGAAACGCTGATCTATTCAACCTTTAACTGAGAACTGTCCACTCTGGCTCATTTAGACCCAGAAACAAAACTGGCCTTCAGAAAATATCAACAAATCAACCCTCAGCTAACCGTTTATGGAAACAATACCATGGAAATGTGTGACATGGTCCAAAGTAGAGCTGGGCAATATATCGTGATTCAAGATATATCAAGTTTTCCATTTTGGCGATATAGAAAATGACAATATCTCGTATATCGAGATCTATATCTATATTTTCTTAACTTGTTTTTATTTATACAATCATAGTAGAAATCACATCATACAAGTATTTAATGTTATTCTAGAGTACAGTCAAACAGTGTCCTCCTTTACAACTTTTCCACATTTCTGAGATATATATTTTATGGCTTATTTTCTATTAAAATATTTCAAAAAATGAATATGTTTAACAATTTGAGCCCATTTTTGCTTATTTTACCATTTTTCTACAACATAATTTTTCTTGCCATATTTTTCCTCTTTTTAATGCATTTTTGCTCCCATTTCTGTCACTTCTCCATCAAATTTAAATACCTTTTCTGCAAGTTTTTTTTAAACTTTTAAGACATTTTCAGCACTTTCAAACCGTTTCCACCACCTTTGTCGCACGTTTTAGGAGTTGCTGCTTTCATTACTTCTTAGAAAAGCAGGAAAAGCAGTTAGATGGATTTCTGAGTGCATCCTAAACCTAACCCAACCACACTACAGAACTCACTCACACGTGCTGTCCCTTACAGGAGAAAAAGCCAAAAGTGGCACGTTTGTTAATAAATCTGCCTGTTTCGCATTTTAATTGTCTTTCTGGAAAGACTGTATTGAGTTAAAAAATAAATAAAAATCCCGATTTATATTGTATATCACGATTTTGAGAAAAATATCTCCCAGCACTAGTCCAAAGACATTTTTATTAAACCTTTATTTACCACAAATTATTGACGAATCACCCTCACGTTTTGCACAAAATCGCAAATGGAAATATTGGTCCGGTTGTCACACTTTTAAAATCATATCATCACCCGTTTTCCTGTTCATAATTATGTGTAAATGCATCGCATTGTTTTAAAACATGTATGTGAGCCATTACCGTGTCATTATGAGGACGGTTTTTAATAAAAATAATAATAAATAATAATAATAAAAAAAGAAATGATTAATTTTCTTTTTCAAAATGTGAATTTTGTTTTTTCCATCCATCTGTTACGATAAGGGAAAATTGGAAACCCTTCTTACAATAGAATTTCAAGTAGAAAAAGAAAGAAAACATTTTTTTTTTTTTATTTTAAAAAAAAAAGGTTGGGCAAACAAGTTTGTTCCCTGAGATTATCAACCAATTACTTTGTTTAAGATTAATTTTGTCATCTTACCACCAAACTGTGCTAAAACTAGGCCATTGTAAAATAATCTACATATAAATAAGGAAGAATCTCAGCTCTGAAGTATATATAACAATATCTAAAAATAAGCCCCAGACAGACAATGCCTAACGTCCAAAACAAGTCAACCAAAAACTAAACAAAACCATAAAATAACTGGTATTTCCTGCATTAATGCGTCTCTCACTGAACGCCAAAATAATACAAGCAAACCATTGCAAGCATCACGCGAGGACTGGGCAGGAGAGTGAATCTTTACCACTTACCAGTGTTGTATTCGACTTTCACAGTCTTTCACCACCTGTTGTAGAAATATGAAAAGACAGATAATAAAAGAATGAATTAATGAAAGCAATAGAGAAAAAGAGAAAGAAAGAAAGGAAGAACGCAAAAGAAAAGTGAAAACAATCATTATAAAGGATCAGAGCAAGAGAAAGAAGAACAGAAAGAAGGAAAAGAAAATTAAAAAGAAGAGAAGAAGATAAATAAATAAATGAAAGGAGAGAAACCTTAAAGATATATTCTGTATTTATGGGAACGTGGTTAATGCAGTGAACAGGTATCTGTCAGCGTTTCTTCGTCCGTCTTTTTTTGGCTCCATTACATCCTTCACATCAAACCAGTTATGATTTAAAAGGCAATGTCAGTTTTTGTCATCCATTAGGGGGAAATATCTATCAGTACCCCCAAGACATTTGCCAAAAAATATCTTGATTCAGGATAAAATTGTCTATAAATAGACAGCAATGAAGTTTTTTGGAAGATATGCAGCTACCCTGTTAGAATAATAAAAAGAGAAATTAATCAAAGTAGGAAACGTCATATTCTGTTTAAAATGATCACAACAACAGCAACAAGTAGAACATTCAGAAGGTTTGTAGTTGTTTGCAGCATATGAACAATCACAGACATTGTGTACCATAATTTGCATAAAAAACCAAAAATAAAAAGTTATTCTGAACATCTGCAAGACATAATAATAAATTAAAAAATAAAACAAAAAAACACACTGGGAATCTTAGCAAAAAGCTTGTTTTTTTTTTTTTTTACTGTGTTTTCTTTAGGTCTACGTACTTTTTTGTTACAGTTTGAAATAATTTGTAAGGCTGAACAATTAATTGCATTTGTAATGCAATTTTCTAATCGTAAAGGCTGCATTTTCTTATTTTTTAGTTATTTCTTAGTAATAACTTATAAGTTTGTTGGGAGTTTGATTTACCTAAAAAATAAAAAAAATCAATTCTCTTTACTTTTCCATGTGTTATGTTACTGACTGTCTACTAATAAGCTTTATTATTATTTTATGTATCTGTTTATTTTAGTTGTTTACACACCGTTCTGTTAGGTTCAGAGAGTGTTTGAGAAGTGCAGTCCACATGTTTACATGAAAGTGAAGTAGATATGTTGGACAGGTAAAGCCACAGATTTGTTTGCTTTATTGTTGTAATCTGTGCTTTAAAATGTATATTTTATATTTAGTTAAAGTTTAAATAAATCTAAAGTTGTTTATTATGAAACAGATTGATTTATTGCTTGTGTTCATTGAAAAATACATGACAAGACGCCCTTGAAAAAATAATTGCATTTTAAATCGCAATATTGAGGGGGAAAAAATAAATAAAAAATCGCAATTACAGTAGAATATTTTCCAAAATTGTTCAGCCCTAATCATTCACATGCAAATTTTATTAGAATTTAAAGACACTATTGGTATTTTTTCTAATTAATACCATCAGATAAACATTAAAAAAATGTAAAAACCAACCACGCTATGGTCATTTGAAAGACTTGAATTAAAATACATTAAATGCAATCGTCTTTGGCACCCTGAACCTTACATTAGTCACATGATTGGCCAACTATCACTTCTGTACACATTGATGCATTATGAAGATAACTCAGGAATGGCGATTAATTAAAGTGATTCAGAGATGAAGGCATACAGGGAAATGTGCTGGAAGGCCAATGACATCACCTTAAACATGAGCTTATTGAGCATCTGTTCAATAAAAGTGAAAGTCAATGAAGTCTTACAAAATCCTGCAAAGTGAAGATGGGAAAAGTGTCTTCAACAATGTGAAAAATCTAATACAGTTATTAAAGGGATCCTCCACTGTTTTTACAAATGTGGCCTAAAACCTTTGAAATGTCCTTATTAGAAAATCTATGCCTAACAAAACACATTATTTTGCACCATATTTGTTTTATTAACTTTTAAAACTGGGACTACTTTACCCTGTGTGCCGCCATGTTGAAATGACATCATTGGTGACGTAATTAACCCCTTTTAGTCTATTGAGTTTTATAGGATCATTTAAGAGCTTTTTCAGTCAAAATGACAACTTGTGTTGCTCTAAAAATCAGTAAAATTTAAAGAGCTTTGTGTGCATGTAAATGAAGGCAACCAGGATTCACTGCTGCTCATTACAATCAGCAGTGAATGCATTGCTGCGTTGAGCAGCAGTAGGATTATTTAATGCACACAGAGCTCTTCTTCTCTGCTTAACGGCATCTACGAAACAGCAGAGTGGGAACTGTCGGGGTTAATCACGTCATCAATGATGTCATTTCAACATGGAGGCGCACTGGGTAAAGTAGTCCCAGTTTTAAAAGTTAATAAAACGAATATGGAGCAAAAGAATGTGTTTTGTTAGGCATAGATCTTTTAATAAGGACATTTCAAAGGTTTTAGGCCACATCTGTAAAAACAGTGGAGGATCCCTTTATAAAATAAAATATAAATAAATTTAGGTGACGACAGGCAAAAAACACTGGAAGTTCAGATTCATGGCTGGTTTTTAATGATTTAAATCAACATTTTCAAATGTAATTTTGGTATCTGAACAGGCAACTAGTGTAACCTGAAACATGAAATCTTGTGTTTCAGATTTCTTTATTTTAAACATAAAAAGTAATTAAATGACAAAAAACAAAACAAACATCTACAGCTCTTTAGAAAGCCACTACAAAACGTATTATGATTTTTTTTTTTTTTAAATAACAATAAAAATAATAATAATAATAATAATAATAATAATAATAATAATAATAATAATAATAATAATAAAAGGTGTTGTTGGTGTGTGTTTGTGCTTTGAATCATTCTCCGTTATTAAAGTTGATATTGTTCAAATGTGTGAAATTAAAAAACTGAATAAAAATATTGTTTAAAAAATAAAAGGGCACATTTAGACAACTTGTTTAGAAGAGTAGAAGAAAAGGAAATAAAATGTTATCGAGGATGGGGGTAGAAGACACACAGCTGTCAAAACATCTGCACAAACTCGTCCTTTTTAGGGAAATCTGCTGAGTGAACAAGTTTGGAAACACACATTGAGCTATTCGGTTTAATAAACCACGACTCTCATTTACATGTGCTTAGAGCTCATTTGTAAAATATATGTATTATGTATAACCTGGGGTTATTAATTATAGTTTTAGTTGCGCTGAAAGGCAAATAAACGGACGGACGTAAACACCACATGCTGAAGCTTCTGGAAACTGAAAGTCAAACGATCACATGAATCGACTCGTGCAAAAGGGGAACACAGGCGCACGTTAAGGGTCACATAATTTAACCAAATACAAGTTTTACAAGTTGTATATCAGACTCAGAAAGCACATGAGGAGAAGAGACCGCGTGGCCAGCGGAAACACGTTCAAACACTAAATTACCTTTTCGTGTTCGTGTCGGAGCTTCAGCAGCCCACCGAGCTGCTCTGCGCTCACGTTACCTTCCTCAGCCATTGTCAACCAAAGTGCAACAGAAGAAATGTGAAATTACAGTTGTTCAATGACTCCGAGAGACAAGCTCAGGGATTGTTGTGAGTCCTAAAGAAGTGTTTATGAAAGCAGCAGCAGCAGCGTTTGGTCGGGGCCGTGCTGCTTGTTGTCATCAATGAGGCGTTGATAGTAATCCTCAGGCTAACAGATGAGATCATCTCACACTCTCATTTCAATGCTTTTGCATCTCCTTCCGAAAACATCCACGGCTTTGTTTTAATATCCAAAGATTAGCAAATAGTCCCCGTCACTCACTGCGCTGTGCACCTCACACCAAACACCAAGATGTCTCCACACAGAGCTGCACATCCGGTCATGGCTTTCAAAATAAAAGACAGCATCCACGCTTTATACCTGATTTTTATTTTATTTTTATTTTTTTATTTAATTTCGAACATGTAAACAGAATATCATAAGAAACATGAAAAATAAAAATATTCTCAAAACCAATTTCACAAGTCAGTTTACATTTCTAAAAAAAGAGTGGGAAGAAGTACACTATCCTTCATAATATAGTTGCCATATAGAGTAGAGCTGGGCAATATATCGAGATTTAAGATATAATAAGGCTGAGCAATCGATCACATTTTAATGGCCGTGGCTATTAATACGGAAATGTATCAGTAGACTACCAGTCTATTCATAAGAAGCGCCCCTCATTGGCCAGTTTAGGTCACGTGATAGGTGTACCACGTGACTTAAAGTTCCGTCAGTTTTATTTTAGCTCATATTTATTTTTAGCTACCCCGCAAACCTTTTTATTTTAGCCCTAACCCGAATGCTATCACTAACCCTAACCGAGAAAATACCCTAAAATGTTTATTTTTTTTGTATATGTATTTTTAAAGATGGAATTTGCCATGTTAAATATATTAAAATAAGAAAACATATATATATATATATATATGACAAAAACGGGATTTGAAACCACTTGGCCATCCTGACAAACAATAGGCACATTACGCTTATTTATAAAAGGTTTAGAAAACGGTACGGAAACGTATCAATAGCCTCGAGAACTATGGGTACTTCCAGTTTTAATCGTGATCACGATTTCAGTTTCCACGATTAAAATAACCTGATTGTCGGCAATATTTACATTTAAAATGTGGGCTCTGCTGCATATCAAATCAGCAGGGTTGGGGTCAATTATAAATGTGTAATTGCGTAATTGATAATTATTACAATTATGTTGTAATTACAATTGAAATTGTAATTGAAAAAAATATGTTGCTGTCATAATTGTAATTAAATTGAAATTGAGTTCAGATCATTTCAATTGTAATTGCAATTGCCATGTAAATTCTATACAAATTGTCAATTATAATTTAATTTATTTTATTTACTTTTTGGTAATTTTCATTTAAAGCTTCGTTTTTCACTGTACACTGTTAATATATTGTTGTTTTTTTTAAGTGGTGCAAAAGAAATACAGATTTTTTCCCAACATGATAAATAATTATTATCATAATAGTGATTACAATACTGATCAAAATAATCGTGATTATCATTTTGGCCGTAATCGCGCAGCCCTAATATATATCAAGTTTACTACTTTGGAGATATGTGAAATTACAATATCGCCTATTTTAATATGTATATTTTTGTAGCTACTTTTGTTTCAAAATACCGGTTTCAGGAATTATTTCCTTCTCTACTTCTCAGAACAGCAGGAAAAAGCAGAGTTGGATGAATTGCTGAATGCGTTCTACCCCAGATCTACCACTACTCACTCACACGTGCTGTCCCTTAGGAGAAAAAGCCTAAAGTGGCACATATTGTGCAGCAGTTTGTTAATACATGTGCCTGTGTGGTATTTTGTATCATGACTTTTCACCTGAATTGTCTGGCTGGTAAGACTTTATCCTCATTAAAATTATCAAGATTGATATCGCATATCGCCATTTTGAGAAAAAAATATTAAGATATGAGTTTTGGACCATATCGCCCAGCCCTAATATAGAGCATGTACCCACTTTACAGAACAAACTATACCTGACCAGTTAACTATTCTATTATAGGGCTAACACACTGTGAAAATCACGTTTTTTTTTTGTATTTTATTTTTCTAATAATATATTTTTTCTATTTAAAAGATGATGACACAAAATATTAACAAAATGCGAACAAAAATACACACAGGAACTCCACAAACGTGCAAAACAACAACAAAAACACACAACACAAATGAAAAATACACAAAATGACAATAAAAACACAGAACTAGATAATTAGAAATACACAAAATCACTCTAAAACACACTCAAAGTGACAGATAAACGACAACAATAATGCATGAAATGAGAGCAAAAGCACACAAACCCTTCTTTGTCCTCTTGTGTATTAATGCTCAGCTTGTTCATTATTCTTAATGCTGACATGAATGTTGAAAATCACCTTGTTGTGGCCTCCATGTTCTGTGATAGAAGTTTCCCATCTCTGGCCTCCTGTAAGGAAGAAAACTCTGAGGCTTTTTTCTTTTTTTAACAATAATAAATTATTATTATTAATAATAATAATAATAATAATAATAATAATAATAATAATAATAATAATAATAATAATAATAATAATAATAATAAACGGTTACGATTTTTTTTACACACAACCTTGACTTCAGAGATTTACTCTGAAAATGCGTTACAGTAGTTTCCGTTTATAGACTAAATAGAAGCAGCTTGACACTCGCTTCTCTTTCTCTCCCAGGGAACTCTGGGTAAAAATGCACGTATGCCTACATGTAAACAGTCGTCACATCCTTCAGCACCGACAAACACAGACAAGCATAGTGTTACACACTGACTGACACCGAATTATCTGTAATTCTTGATACTACAGAAGAGCTGTACACTTTAATCCCTCTAATATTGGCTATTTAACATTCAGCTGCAACATGCATTATATTTAAACATTCACATAAAGACAACTTTATGGTTATATTGTGACATAAACGAATGAAGAGGAAGTTTGGTGAAAAATATGACACAGCTGCGTTTTCCAGCCCCGCCCCCCGTGTGTGCTTAACGTTCATTGGTTGTTGGTGCTGCTTTCATTAACGTCGGAAATATCCAATATTACACTAAAAGGTTTTAACTCACGTGATTCTTTCACTTTAACTCATTTTCTAGAAAGTATAGGCAATAGGGTGCTTACCAAACTAACCAGTCGGTTGTTGCAAACTGGCTTTTTTATTTATTTATTTATTTATTTTAGCAACTAAGAAACAGAAATATTGCTTGGATCTGCTTCTTAAATTCTCTGTACCAACTTCCCATTTAATTGTTGTACTTCTTGGACTTGCTGGATGAAGGAGGTTAAGAAGTTTAATTTAGGAACTTAATTAGAATATGGACAATTACTAAAATAATATTACTTGGAATCAATGTAATATGTTTAATTAATTTCTCATTCAGTGTTTTCCTGCCTCTTGGTCTAATAATGGTGGCTATTAACTGTTCTTACTCCTGGCTGTAAGAAAAGCATCTGATGCTTGTAGGAATTTATGGATTTTTTTTAAATTATTTTATTTTACTTTAAAAATAAAAATAAAATATATTTAATAATATATTATATTAAATGATTGAACTCAGAACTGTTTAATTTCATTTCATTTCATTTCATTTCATTTCATTTCATTTAAATCATAGGAAAAGTGGGTTTTCTGCACTGTCAGTGAATGCAACATCTCGGGGTTCTCCCAGAATGCATTGCGACATACCCTTCTCAAAACACAACGTGTAACATGACGAACAGCGTCATGGTGATGATTCAGTAAAACATGGACGTGTAACGGCAGCTTAAACATCGGCTCAGTGTTTGTTAGATGCGATAAAAGAGCAAAGTAAGTGAATGAAAGCCTCAATGATAGAAACGTCAATATTGGTTATGTTTTTTTAATCTACACAGACTTGATTTATCATATCCGCTAATCGGGGTTTGTATAGATAGTAAACTTATTGCTAAAACTGATGTTCCTATTCTATCCACAGCATGTCGTGTCATCGGATGGATGACGTGATGAAGCTGTGTTGTGAACTCTCAGCCAACCAGCAGATCAGGAGCACCGTTAAAGGCTCAGGGAAAGGGGCGGCAGCAGCGGGGGGGCTGGCCTTTGCTGGAGGGTTGCTGGGGGGTCCTCTGGGCATTGCTGTGGGTACGTTACTCTCATCTATATGGGGGCTGCCCGTGGCACGTGATTGTTTAATAATAGAAAGTGTCTATTTGTATGGAAATGCTGCCAACTTTGGTCGTTTAGTCGACTAATTGGTCGACCAAGATTTTCATTGGTCGACCAGACTTATTAAATATGCAGGGACTTTGACTTTCAATTTCAGCATTAAAAGTTGTTCATTATTTGCAAAATAATAAAAAAAAAATGCGATTTTAATAATGTAGTCTACTGATATATATTTTCCAAAGCGGCGTTAATGCTCATTTCCCATTTTTTTGTTCATCCTTTCACAAACCATTTAAAATTCCAGTGTGAATGGTTTGTGGCTCTAATTATTGTCACGTTTGTCTCAGAGTTTTTGTGCTTTTTTTTAATTTATTTAAATTTTTTTTACATTTATTTATTTTGGTCTATTTATTGACACTTTATATTTTATTTCAGGTACTTTGTTTGTGTGATTATTATTCTTCTGTTATATACAAAAAAACAAAGTCAATAAGTCTCTGGAATTGTGCATGTGTGACAGGTTGAGAAGTATAAAAACGTAAACAAGCTAACAGCGTTCTTCAACCTAACAGCGTTTGTCATTTTATTCCAGAGATCGTTAGTGTTTTAATAGTGTTCATATTATTAATATTACACATATTCAGACTCCAGGAGGTGACCAGGGTTTTTCAGCTGATCCAAGCACTTTTATAAACCGATGGCAGCAGCTCAGCAGCAGTATAGAAGCAAGGGCAGTCCTCTCGCTTCCACACAGGTGACCTCTGTAGTTGACGGAAACACAGACTACCTGGGTCTCCAACGGGTGGAATTTGGACTCTACCCGGGAATGATGCTCATATCTGAGCACTTTTATAAAACCGACGAAAGATTTATTATCAAAGCAACAGACCTCCTGACCAGACTTTTGTAATTGTTAACAACTGTAAAGTGTCTTTGAGTTTTTGAAAAGTGCTTATAAATATAATGTATTATTATTATTGATGGTAAAGTGAGATTTCCGAGTGTGAAGAGGACAGTGAGAGTTCTGACTTTGAAAAGGTAAATTTACAAGGTCCACCATTCACTAACCAGGTCCATTTTTATTTTTATTAAGCTATTGTTTTCATTCAATTGACACATTTAAAGGAAGTGCACAATATTAACAGGTCGATAAGTGAAACAGCACTGTTTAGCTGATTGGTCACTGTTGAAAACACAGGCATAACCTGAAATTTTAGTGCGTGTGCAGCATTAGAATTTCTGCCTTGGAGACCAACATGTAGAGTAGTGTGTGACAGCACTTGGAGGGAAGATGACTCTCATAAATATGATAATGAGTTAGCTGACGGACCAAATATTGGTTCCAGTTCTTAAGTTTTCCTATTAGATTTATTTATTTTTTACATTCATCCATTTTACCAATTAAGAAATGCCTCATCAGGGTAAGAATATGTGAAGATGGACATGCAGTCATTGATGCAGCAGCTACAAAGAAAGAAAAGCAAATCCACTTAGACCAGGGATTCTCAACCTTGGAGTCGGGACCCTCTTTGGGGTCACGTGACACTAGGAGGGGGGTTTCCAGATGCCTTCAAGAAACTAAGAATATTTTTGAACAATTATTTTGAGCCCTTTTTTTCTGACAACTACACCGAACATGCCATATTCTAACCTATTTTCATCACTTTTTCTTGCCATATTTTTACTCCTTTTAATGCATTTTGGCTGCTTACTTACATTTCTGCCACTTCTCCATCAAATTTCAATGCCTTTTTCTGCACATTTTTTTTCAATTTCAAGACATTTTGGGCACTTATAAACCATTTTCATCTAATGTCATATACAGTATGTTGATCCATTATTGTTACTTTTAACCTCTTTTTCGACATGTTACGCATATTTTTTTGCCAATTTCACCCCATTCACCATTTGTCATGGCTATTATTTGCCATTTTAAACTAATTATTCCTACTTTTTAAATTCTATTACCCCAACCCCCTCCCTCATTTTAGCCACTTTTTAGCCAATATTGGCACTTTGAAACTTTTTTTTTTGGTACCACTTTTTCTGTCTGTTTTTGGCCACTGTAATTTGCAACTTTTAATCAATTGCTGTGGTTTTTAAAATGTCATTTCACCACTTTTTCAACCATTCTTGGTCACTTTTAACCCATTTTATTTCTGATTAGAACAAGGATTTACATCAGGGGTGCCCAATCCTGGTCCTCAAGAGCCACTATCCAGCATGTTTTGGATGTTTCCCTCTTCCCACACACCTGATTCAAATGATTAAGTCATCATCAAGTTCTGCAGAAGCCTAATAATGATCCTGGTCATTTCCATCAGGTGTGTTGGGAGAGGGAAACATCTAAAACATGCTGGATAGGGGCTCTTGAGGACCAGGATTGGGCACCCCTGATTTCCATCTTTAAGATGACTATATACTATGGTGCAAATAATAATAAACTTCATGAATAACAATGGATATTATTCAGATAAATAAATAAATGTGGTTATCACAGATTCATAGAACAATGACCATATAGATAGATGACCCTATAACCTTATAGATGGCTCTGTCTCCACATGAATGCTCATGTCTGTGTTAGACCACCTTCCCTGGTCTCAGTTACCTTTATTTTGGGGGTGTCTAAAACAATGATGGTAGAAAAGTGAAGAACTGTACCTGGGGAAAAGCTCCCAGTTATTCCAAAGGCAGCATTGTTTCCTGTTTTATTGTGTGTCCCTTTTTACACAAAACCTAAAACATATTTCCACGTTTCAGTGTTATAATGAATAAGCTTCTCTTTCCTCCTTCAGGCGGCGCTGTGGGAGGCCTGATTGGCTGCTGGATGACAAGTGGACAATTCAAACCTCTGCCTCAGATCATAATGGAGCTCAGCCCTCAGCAGAAGCAGAAGCTTTACAACGACCTCATGGTCATCCTGGCAGATGTTCAGTGGACTGATGTGCTCCAGTTAACCATGCTGGTGATGAGCAACCAGGCCATGAAGCAGCAGCTCACCACTGCTCTGCTGGGTTACGTCACTAAGGAGCTGCAGGCAGAGGTTCACTATGTGGACTGAACCACCATCATCTGGCATGGAATGGATGTTTGGTTAATTTGATGCTGATGAGACTTTAAACTAAACTTGAACTCATGTTGTGAAGCTGCACCAACATTGTACTGATAAGATGTGACAGAATTGAAATGCCTTTTTAATTATGTTTTTTTAAGAACTGTAACTTATTAAAAGAAGGGAATTAAGTGGAGGAAACCTGTTGGTTGGTCTGATAAATGTGTTCAGACTTTAGCACAGTGAATACTTACAGTAACTGCTCCACTAATTCATATAGATCACTGCTGTATTTAAAGGACGTCAAACAAAGCTGTGCATTCTTTTAATTTGTAATAAATATATTGAGTGCCATTTAATTGAGTTTTGTTTTTCTAACTGAAATGTTTTTTTAAATTATTAAAGTGTACAAATTATTAGGGCTGTCCCGATCCGGTATCGCTATTGGTCCGATATTAGCCTGAAAACGAATATCGGATTCAAATTTCTGGATTTTTCGTTATTTTTTTCCCAATTCAGTTATTTTATACAATTGTAGAATACTGTAGTTCTTATGAAGGTTAAAAATTATGTAACCAATTGGTTAATAATAAATGGGTCAGTTTTTCCTCATACCTACTGTTGTTGAATATTGTTCTCTGACTAACATCACTTGATCAAACCTTTTCTAACATTCCACACTACAAAATAAGTCATTATTTTATTAAAGAAAAGAGAGAGAGAAAAGTATGATTCATGCTGATATCTTAAATATTTAATTAAATAATCTAATATTTTTTCCATTTTACATAAATGTGCTAAGGTTTATATAGTACAATAATACAAGACTATGCTCACTTTAGTACTTTATGCACTGATTGGTTCATAAACCACACCCAGCTGTTTTGTATTTCTAATCACCACATAGTTTATGCATCAGTTACTCAAACCTACTACCTACTGGAAACTACTTTTGGTTATTCCAGGGTTCTGGGAGCTGGATGGACAGCTTTGACATGTCACTGCCTGAGGCCTTTGAAAAGATTTAGGTGATGTTTAAAGAAAAAAAAGTTTTGCTGATCGTTAAGATTCTTTATTCATTTTAATAGTTACATTGCAGTAAATCAAATGAAGATATCAGATGAAGAGAAGAAAAGCTAATCTTCTGTGTGAACAGATGCAATCTGCAGTTGGAAACGCTGTTAACTGGTAAATATATATTTTACGCCACCATCACATTCTTAAAAATACCCATAACAGAGGAAGTCCTATGAAGCGCTGGTATTTATTTATCCCACCAAGACTGTTTCTTCATCAGGGAATTCATAGTAGGGAACCTCCAGGTTCAGAGGAGCAGGGCCTTTTCTGATTCTTCCCGATGCGTCGTAGTGGGAGCCGTGGCAGGGACAATAGTATCCTCCGTAGTCTCCGGCGTTGGCGATGGGCACACATCCCAGGTGGGTGCAAACGCCCAGCACGATCATCCACTTGGGGTTGACCACTCGATCCTTGTCATGCTGGGGATCTCGCAGCTCTGCCAGATTCACAGCCTCCTCGGCAGCGATTTCCTTCTCCGTGCGATGGCGGACAAACAGCGGCTTTCCTCTCCACTTGAAGGTCATGTTTTTACCTTCTGGGATGTCGCTCAGCTTCACCTCGATCTTGGATAAAGCGAGGACATCAGCTGAGGCGCTCATGGAGGAGACAAACTGGGTGACCACCGTTTTGGCTGCGTAGATGCCAACTACGGTGGAGGCTCCGGTCACCAGGTAGGAGAACGCCCTTCTGGCATCACCGCTTTCTTGAGAGGACTTGTTCGGATCCAAAACCTCCGGCCGGCGATATTCGGAGAAGTCAGGAATCTTGATGTCTGTGTGAGCCAGGCGGACTGCTCCAGGAGCTGGGGAGACATGATAATACTTAGAGATGTTTAGGACAACTAAGGGTGAAAGAAAAAAATAGATTCTGCGATATATCACAATATTTTACAGTACGATTATTACTTTCCCATCTTTGTATGGGAAAGTAACAAAATAGCATTATCTCGGTAAATAATGGTTATTGGATCAACAGTATTGTAATACATAATTTAAGGAGCTGGAGAAACTTTAGCTATAGGACATATGGTTTAATGTGAAAAAAAAAAAAAAAAAAAAATCAGACGCATTTTCATTGTAAAAAAAAAAAAAAACATATCCGATGAGCTTTATCAATGTGAAAAAATAAATAAAAATCTGATGTAATTTTAAATATATATATTTTTAAATTATACAACCTGCATTTCCAATGTAAAAAAAATGCATTTCAATGTACAAGTGCACCATCTAATGTGTAAACCCATTGTTTTTGTTGTGTTTTCTCTTAAACAGCCTCTTAACTCTTATCTTAACTCTTATCTCTTAAACTCGCTCTATTTTTTTTTTTTTACATTTTATTTCCTGTTTTTTTATTCTAAATCCACTACTGGCTGTTTATTTTATTTTTTTTTGTCCTATCGATCTAAAAAAAATGCAAATCAATTTTTTAATCATGTTTTTCACAAATTTAAAGTTAAACTTTTGGGGAAAAATGTAATTTGAAAGTCTGATAAACATAACACTTGCATTTGATATTTGTACTTGAATTACAGTTAGTTACCATTTATTTGTTCTCATAACTTTAAAAAAATGAAATAAATTGTATTTCATACCATTTTGTACTTGTAAAGGTAAAATTTGTAAAAATCCATATCGCAATGTATATCATATTGTTTAGTATCGGGATACAGTGTATCGTATTGTGACATGCAAATCGTGAATCATATCGTATTGTCAGATTCATGGCAATGCACACTCCTAATGACTACGCGGTAGAGCTGAACGATATATCGTTATCGTATCTATATCTAGATATGAACTTTCAAGATATGAATATCGAAAAAAGTAACGATATAGACGATATAGATTTCTCCTCTTCCCGCTCGCCCTGCATACAACTCTGGCAGTTACAACAAACATCACTTTAACGAGTGCCCTTGAATGCACCGCTAAGGCCAGCGCGCACACACGACAGAGACAGCGGATAAATTAAAAAGAAAGAAAGAAAGAAAGAAAGAAAATGAGTGCGGGAGATAATGCGGCCGGTGGCAGTGCAGAATCTGATTTGGTGCCAAAACATAGATCATCCTCCATAATTTGGAGGTATTTTGGATTCAGAAAGGACGATGTTAACTGGAGTGAGGTGTTGTGCAGGTCGTGTTTCGCAAAAATTGCGACTAAGCAAGGTAGCACAACAAACATGTTTCACCACCTGAAACAACACCATCGTGTGCTGCATGAAGAGTACATGACCATGAGAGAAACACCGGGGACTTCTCAGTCATCCCAAAATAAGCCAAAGCAAAGTTTTATTGCTGATGCGTTCAGTAGCATTACGCCGTACGAGTCGACGTCCACCAGACATAAAGAAATTACCGACGCTATAACATACCACATTGCTAAAGACATGGTACCTGTGTACAGTCTCAAAAGAAGGCTTTAAAAAAATGGTTCGGACGCTGGACAAGCGTTATAAAATACCATCCCGAACACATTTTAATCAAGTGGCCATTCCGAAACTTTATAATGAGTGTAAAATGAATGTTGAATCCGTGCTCCATGATATCGATCATTTCGCCACAACCACGGACCTGTGGTCGAGCCGGACAACCGAACCTTACATTAGTTTAACGATCCATTTTATTACTACAAACTTCGAACTCCAGACCCGCTGTCTGCAGACATCATTCTTCCCCGGGGAGCATACCAGGGATAATATAGCGGAGGAGATGGGAGGTGCGTTAGCAGACTGGAACTTGAAGGAAGACCAACAAGTTTGCGTAACGACTGATAACGCATCGAACATGATAAAGGCTTTGGAGGTGAATGGTTGGACGCGCCTTCAGTGCTTTGGACACAGGCTACACCTGGCAATAAGTACGTTTTGCTATGTTTATTTTTATTTTTTAATTACTTTCAGACAGAAAGAGCGAGATAGGTGTGTGTGTGTGTGTGTGTGTGTGTGTGAGAGAGAGAGAGCGAGAGAGAGAGAGAGAGACAGAGAGAGGGGAAACAATCTGCATTTTTATGTGGTTATTTAGCTGTTGTAATATAATACTTAATTATTTTGTACATCTATTTTTCCAAGAAAACGCAGTGAAAGGTGACAGCCGGATCAGCCGTGCAACAGGTGTCTGCAAAAAGTTGGTGTGCCACTTCTCACACAGCTGGAAAAAGAGAGTGGCACTTGAGCAAGCCCAGAAACGCCTCAACCTTCCAGTCCATGGACTCATAACTGAGTGTCAAACTAGATGGGGGTCTAGGGTGCTCATGATTAACAGGATTCTGGAGCAGCAGAAAGCACTCCATGAGGTCCTCTCAGAGGACAGAAACACCCGGCACCTAATTCTTGGATATCAAGATCTGGATGTGCTGGAGTCAGTCAGCAAGGCACTGGGACCACTGCTTGAATTCACGGATGCTCTGTCAGGGGAGGATTATGTTAGTGTTTCACACACAAAAAAAATTGTATTTTTGGTGTCTTAAAGGGACAAGTACTACAGTAATAGTTGATGAATAAATGCAAACAAGCTCATTTAGATCAAGTATTACGTAGAGCTGGGCAAAAAATTGATTTAATAGATATATCAAATTTGTAGTTAAAAACGATTTTTATATATATAAATATATTTTTTTACCACCACAGTTTTTTCAGACTTTTTTGCGTTCTGTCCTAGTGGGTTACCGTAGCAATGTGAGCCAGCCCCCTCTTTGTTTACCCTTTGAGTAGGCTATATGTGCGTCACACACATGTTTCATTTTTTATTCGCACTATGCTGAGATGCTAAGGGATGAGTTTTTTTTTTTTTTAAATTGTAATATTATATGTTGTAAAATATGTATTTATCAGATTTCTTAACCAGAAAATTTAAGCTACTGTGAAGTAGTAGTTGCTTAAACCTGGGTTAAAACTTAAAATTGTTGAATGACAGAGCCTCATTTAATTTTTATTTTGGGATTGTTCTATGCATTTTAACTCTCAGAGCAAAAAAGTTGCACTTTTGACAATATATATAATGTCTGCTGTCATTATTAAGTGCATTTGAAAAAAATAAAAATGGAACTGAAATTCAATTTTTTCTTAATGAAATCAGAGATTTTTTTTAGGCGAAATCGCCCAGCCCTCATATTACGGTACGTTTTCTCTTTGAGAAAATATTGTCTTTAACATTATTATTAACAAAAACCTCGACCCACTTTTGCAATAACATTTCCAACATTGGATTGACCTGATATTGATGTGGGAGAAATGTTTTGATTTTTAATGCATTTAAATTGGTCTTTTAGGGAACACCTATTAACCATTAATTAGTTGCTTATTAGCATTAGTAACATATTGGCTCTTAATTAGTCATTATTAAGTACTTAATAATACCTTATTAAGTACTTATTCATGACTTATTCTTATTAATGCCTTATGATACACTTAATTGCAGTCTCGCAGTCCAAACAGGGTTAGGGTTAACCCGAACATGTTAAGATTGTAATTCATATACAACAACTTCCTTACTTAATACTAATAAGTAATAATTCTGAGGTTATTGAGGGAAACCTCTTAGTTAATGGCTTACTGGTTGTATAATAAGGCATTGATAAGTACTTAATAATGTCTAAGTAAGAGTCAATATGTTACTCATGCTAATAAGCAACTAATTAATGGTTAATAGGTGTTCCCTAAACTAAAGTGTTACCCATATGTGTTATATTTACATATTTATTTTCACGTCAGCTAAGTATTAAAATAATCTACCTTAAGTGTGCTCAGATTTTCTCATGGTATTACAGAGTGCAATAATAATAATAATAATAATAATAATAATTAGGCTAATTCAATCATGTACCGTATATTGTTTTTTATTCATCTATCCTGTACAGATTTACTGGACCATTCCAACTGATCCTGAACACAATCTAAGATTTAGCCCAAACACGAGAGAAAAGCTAGAGACACCAAACAGAACCTGAACCCACAACCTCTGCACTGTGATAGGGTCATAGTGAAGTGAAGCCATTACGTAAATCAAAGAAATGTATTAGATTTCAGAGCATTTTTTTTAAAAAAACTGACAACTCAATACATTGGACACAGGTCACAAAGGAAAAAAAAAAAAAAATAATAATAATATATATATATATATATATATATATATATATATATATATATTTAAAAAGTTACAATATGGTGCTTGTATTTTTAACTACACTAAATCATAACAGAGAAGAGTTTTGTATCAAAGCATTTATACACGAAGCCTCATTAGCTTAGATTAGTTGCGGTCATGACAAGACATCTGGCAGAAAACAGGTATGTCCATTTGAAGAAGTAAATAAGACAAAGTTAGACATCACAACGTATCGAGTCTGTAACGCGTAGCATCTTAAGTTATTATGTGTGTGACGATGGCGTAACTCAGCTCAGGTTGAAGCGGTGCAGGGAATCGGCCTTACCAGCAGCTGCGAGCAGGTTTTTACCTCCAGGGAACTCCAGACATTTCACTGCGAGCTTCGACGCCTGATAATAAGAGCTTAGAGCTCCGGACCGAGCAGTTATGGACAACATTTTGGCCCAAATGTCGACGTTTCAACCCCGCCGCTGGGGACACGACCTTCGGAGTGTGCGTTGATCTATCCGTGTGTAATCCGCTCTTTGCCTAAACAGAAATGACTACATTTGTTTAAAGCGTTTCGTTTGACAGGTAATAGAGCACTAACTGTTAGTTAAACCTAATAAACCCCATCACATGATTTATGTAGCCATTAATACATGCCTTTATACGAAATATATGGCACTAAAAATTGAAAGAAACTTTTTTTCTTGTGTACTATTTTTATTCGGGCATTTCTTTTGGGCAGCTACATCGAAAGGTCCTTGTGATGTAAACAAAGGTCCTAGCAGGGAATGGGGAGGCTAGCTACACGATGGTAACCTGAGCCAAGATTGGAAAAACAAATATTAAAGATGAAAATACCAAAACGAAAATTATTTCTACTTGTTATTTTTGCGTACGTGGCCTTTTCACTTTATGCCGCCTACAATGTGTTCTTCAGCAACAAAACAATGTCCCGTGTTCACCGAGTGGTGAAAAAAGAGGCTGGACCGCCATCAGGTAATCTCAGCGAGCATCCCAAGGCCTTCATAGACATATAATTATATCTGCAATATGTTTGTTTTGTTTTGATACTGTGTTGCATGAAATAAAGGGTCCGTTTTAATATGGAGTGGAAACATGTGTGCAGGTGTTGCTAGAGATGGTGGTGCTCCGTTTTTTGCCGACGAGTGGAATCCGTGGGAGGATGAACAGGTGGAGTATAACTCTGCGTTGAACGCAAAAAGAGAGGCTTTCAAACAGCACATGGCCAAGATCGAGAGAAACAAACCCAAAAGATACAAAGTTCAAATCTGGGGGAAAGCTGCTATTGGTAGGTAAAGAGTCATCAAGTGCGGTTCTGGTTTGGGTTTATGTAAATTACATGTCATGTAATATAATTAAAAATGCACAAGGTTTTATTGCAATCTCTTAACTGAATCGTTTTTATCCGTAGACTTCGTGTCAAACTCAAGGCCCGCGGGGCAAGTCCGGCCGTGTAGAGAATCCAATTCGGCCTGCAGGAGAAAGTAAAAATGACAAAGAAAGCATGAATAATTGTGTAGATTACCAAATAAATCAATTGTAGATATTTCACCCCCTCCAAATACACAAATTAAAATTTCCCATGATTGGCAGTCATTTTAAATCAAATCATTTTTCAAAGCCCTGCCATTTTCTTCATAATTTTCCCAAATTAGGTCAAAATTGGTCAAACAATCTAAGAAATGTAAGTTATGAACCTGCAGACACAAATATATCTGTCACATATTGCTTGGATATAACTGGGGGATGTAACTGAAACGAAATTTGCCTGTGGGTATTCATAAAGTATAAATCAACCTTTCAATCAATCAGTCGATATTGTCGGTGCCTTACATATCTGTATAGCATTTATATGTGAAAGTGCACATTACAACACATTAATGTTGTAATTTGCTTGTTTTTTTAATCTAAATACAGATCAAATTGATCCATATTTGGCCCCATGAACTAAAGTGAGTTTGACACACCTGCATTAGACAACATAAAACAGCAGTTCAATTTTTTATATATAGCACCATATACAGGACTACAACATAGGAGGCAGAAGTATTAGTTGTCATATTCCTTTCATGTCTTGCATTATAATTAATGTGTTATTGTCTTTGATTGTTTTATTTACTAGAAAAACTAAATACAAATTGTATCTTACTTTACCAAGTACCGCACTTATTTCATTTATTTATAGTTATTTAGAGGGGCACCGGATGTGCTTTCACAGCAAAATAGAACTGCATTAAAAAAAATGGGGGAATTGAGCCAACGAAACAAAATGAAAGCTCAGGACATTAAAATAAGAAGATGACAAAAAAAAAATAAAATAAAAAATAAACGTGTCAAAATGGGTTTTTTTATCAACATCATAAATATTTGTTGCACATCAAGGTAATAATAATGTACACAAATCAGTTCTTATGCCCACTTTATAGAATTTCTTTTTTCCTTTTGTTGAACTGCATGCAACAGTGTGATGCTCTTTATATTCTTAAGATTTTAATAAAGTTACATAGCAGCATTAAAACATTTTTTTCTTCTGTTCTTTTTCTCCTTAGGGATTTATCTCTGGGAACATATTCTGGAAGGTCCACTTAATCCCACTGACAAGGTAGCTCAATGGAGAGAAGGCGAGCTGCAATCAGGAAAGATCGATTTCAGGTAAAAGATCAATTCAATGAAATCAAAAATACAACACTTGACTTTTCCCTCTTCTGTGCTGGTAGTTTTTACACAGGTCCCGCTGTGGTCCAGGGTCATGTACCTCTGGATATGAACAGCCTGGTTCTTGTTCTCAACGGCCGCGAACAGCAGAAGGTGTCGTATTCCACACGGTGGCTGGAGCATGTGGAATCCCTGGTTCAGTCTCACACGGTGTCTCATGTGGCTGTGGTGCTACTGGGCAATGAGCATTGCAAAAATGACTGGATCGCTCCACACTTAAAGAGGAACGGAGGCTTCGTCGACCTGCTTTTTGTTGTGTACGACAGCCCCTGGGTTAACGATAAGGACGTCTTTCAGTGGCCTCTCGGTGTTGCCACGTATGTACTTTATTAATTGCCTACTAATGCTGGAAGCATATATTCTCAATAATATCATGTGCCCAGTTGAGTCTCAGTACCTTTAAATGAGTAACACTAGCTGCTGTTGTTTTTTTCGTGTTTCTCTATAGTTACAGGCAATTCCCAATGATCAGGGCAAACGCTCAGCTGATTACCTCCAACCGGCCATACCTCTGCAATTTCTTAGGAACTGTTTACAAAAATTCCTCAAGAGAAACACTCATTCATGTGCTAAAACAGTCAGGTCTCGACAAGGAATGCATCACCACTGCCAGAGAAAAGTAAGTGGAACTTATACACTTAGAAAATGATTTCAGCAGCCTCACCTTTCACTGAGTTACATCCGATGATGTTTAAGGTTAAACTATTGTTATGCAAGGTAGTGCTTAGTGTGTTATCTATTTCACAATGTCCTAAATACTTAAAGGAGCATAGGGCAGGATCTAGACTCTATAGGGACACCACGGTTGTTAGTGTAACTATAGCCAACAGCCAAGCCGCCGTGGGAACGCGCATCAACTCTTTATGACCAGCGCACAGCTGATCCGATACTGTGACGAGAGGATGGATACCCGACGGCACCGGACAGGTCAGGTTCAGACAGATATTTAAAACTGGTGTTTGGGTTTGGTCACATAGTGTCGTTGGCGCGCAGCGTTCTTCCCTGTGGCTGCTGCAGCCATGAAGAATGCAGCTTTAACTGTGAAAGCAGGATCCCAGTTTTCCTCCTTTGCTACATCCTCCCTCGGATGTAGCAAAGGAGGAAAATTATAAAGGAATACACCTTTGAAAAATTCCCTTTTCTGCCCAATAACATCTATTATTCCTATCTTTGATACATGGATTATGTAAATAGATCCGATGAGTCTCTTGCATGCACTGTGACCCTGTTTGTTTCACTTTCGCTTGCTACCCCAGCGCTGGTTTGTTATTGACATTAACAGTTGTTAATAAAATTGGTGCTTACTAGGGATGCTCCGATCAGGTTTTATGCTGCCGATCACCGATACCGATCAGCCAAAGAGCCGATCGCTGACGATCACCGATACCGATCACATGGATTGGCTGTAAATTTTGCATTGTAGTATGATGAGTGCTACCGGCTAGACGGTTTGGAAAAAAGAACCATAAAATCACTTTGATTTAGAGAAAAGCATGTTATTACTTTTTCAAAAGAAAAAATACTAAAACCTTGCAGGGACAATGCAGCAACTGAAAAAAAAACAGTTAAAATGACCTGCTCTCAGTAACACAATCTTTAACAGATTGAAAACATTAAAGCTCTCAACAGGCTGAATAGTGCAGAAAATCAAATAAATAAAAGTATATCTCACAACATGTCAAGTAACAAAGGATACATTCAAAGTCAAATGCAGATTGAATTCAAATAAACTATCATTAGTTGCTAAATCAAAATGCCTGAGAACATGGCTTGGCAAAAAACAAAAACAAAAACTACTTAGTACTTACTTTTCTTATGATTTATAAAATAAATATAAGGGGTCTGTTGCTTTGTATGTAAAAACATAAAATAAATAAAAAATAGCCCATTTGTCACTTAAATAACATAAATATGGTATTAAAGACCTTGAAACAGAAAAATAGAACAACTGAACGTAAAGTGCATTTGCTTTGAAGAAAAAAAAATATCTTAAACAGCATTTCCACATGCCAAATGTCTATGATTTGTTGAGAAGCATTGTGGGAAGATTATTTTTAATAAAGAGGAGAATCTCTGCTTTTTCGGTCATGAGTCTATTCCTGTGTTCATCCACGCTCTGGCAGGGCTACGTCTGTGAAACATTTACGTCCCGGTAGCATGTAGCAGGGCTCCGAGTGAGAGAGTAGTCGGCGGAACCCAGTGTCCTCCACCACTGAGAAGGGTTGGTCATCTAGTCCGATGAATTCAATTATTTTCCTGGTTATTTGCTGAGCCTTCTGACGCTCATACGGACGAGTGTTGCCAAGCGTGGGCTGCGTTAACTGCCTTCTGACTGTTGCAGTCTTTTTTTCTTTGTTTGCCGTGAGCCTCGAAAACTCACCATACTCCGTCAAGTGTTTGTTCTTCAAATGTCGGATCAAGTTTGTTGTGTTGAAGCCTTTTATCGTGCTTCCCCCGCGAGGTATTTTTTCGTTGCATGTGTTGCAGGATGCAAACTTTACATCACTCTCACTGATCTTATAAAAGCTCCACACGGCAGACATGTTTGTTGTTGTGGTTTACCGCCGCGCACCTGCGCAGTGTGAAGGAAAGGGGGAGGGGACACTACTCTGCACACAGAGCCTCTGCCGGCTGCAAAGTATGAGCTACAGGACAGGTGATCAGTTTTTGTGATCGGCAATGTAAGGCATTGATCGGCGAACGCCGATCACTTACTTTTCCACGGAGATCGGCCGATAATGATCGGTGGCCGATCGATCGGAGCACCATTAGTGCTTACCACTAAAACAAACGTAAATATGTCATTCCTTTGAGAAAAAAATTTAATTTTAACTGTCGGGTCTGACTCGGACAAGAAAATGCGGCCCGATCAGCCCTCCAACTGTGAGACGGTTTTTATTTACTCGCCGTTCATGTGACTTTTTACTGCAAGACTTGTGCACATACCTCTGCATGCATCTGTGAAACCACACAGTAGTTTAGTCCACTGTGCTTGTCTTCTTTCAGTCTCCAAGCCATTTTCTTCTTCTCCTTCTTCTTTATTTTCAAGTGTTGGGCCGCCTCTCCAAGCCTTCAAAAACGTGCACCAGAGCATTCCCAGGCCAGCCCAGAGACATAGGCCCTAATTTATCAATTTTGTGTGAAAACAGGTGCAAATTTAAGTGCACATTTGGTCGTATGACAGGACCAACGTATAAATTAAGAAACATTTGTATTTGACCATTCCCAGTGTACCAATGATCAAGTGTTAATAAATGTGGCGGTTGAATTCGTCATTAAGATGATACACCCTTAGTTATTCCTGGTTCAGAGGCTCCGCCCACTGATTTCAAACAAACATTGGCAAGAAAATACACATTTCTGAGTAGAAAATTGACATCCTCACAGCTGAGATGAAGTAAAACAAAGATGTGCTTTTAGGACGTGTGAAGACTGGAACTAAAATAGCTCCTAAAAACGCTCTGTGGAAGAGAATAACAGAGGCAGTGAACAGCATTTCCGTATTGGAACAGACTCAGGCCTGAGGTTTGAATTAAATGTTCAATATTAACTTACCCAATGCCTAATGATTGTTTAAATAAAATTTTACTCATCCACGGCCTTAAATGCGTGCTAGTTGATCGAGACAATTCTTTACATTTTGGTCAAGAAAAAGTCAAGTCAGGCTGGCGTGTGCCAGCTTAAATGACAGCTGAGGTTTGTTAAATAATTATTTTCAGTCTCAGTCCGATTAGGCTGTGTTGTACCACACACTCAGATTTGCGTACATGAGTTCAGACCTGGCGTAAGATCTGATCGTAGCATACGAGTAGTTGATAAATGAAGGCCATTGCCTCTCCAGCGTGTCCTGGAGACATCCAGAAGGCATCCTAATCAGTTGCCTGAGCCACCACATCTGGCTCTTCTCAATGTGGAAGAGCAGCTGCTTTACTCTGAGCCTCTCCCAGATGACTGGGCATCACACCTTATCTCTCTCCAGAGGAAGCTCATTTCGGCCTCTTGTACCCGCAATCTTGTTCTTTCAGTCTTGACCCAAAGCTCATAACCATAATTGAGGGTGAGGGTTTTTATTTCTTGTTTGCCACCAAAAATGCTGCCAAAATTGTGACTATTTACTTTGGGGCTTACACAGTAAGATCAGAATCCAGCTGAAATTGAATAGAACAAACTAGAACAAAAATGATTTCAAGCCAAGAACTGTCCTTTTTGTTTGGTGACAAAAAACAAGAAATCACAGTAAGAATAAAATAAAGGATTTCTGGGGAAGCCATGCTCGGAACAGATGCATAGTTTAGTGCTGTTGCTCAGTCTGCTCTAAAATCAACCCCCAACACAAAAATAACAACTCAAACGCTTTGAATGGAGAGAAATGAGTGGGGGGAAATCTCAGAGAGGACAGAATCAGAATCAGAATCAGAAATGTTTTATTTGCCATGTACAGTTTTGAGGACAGTACAAGGAATTTGACTTGGTGGTTGGTGCACAAAACAAGCAACAAAAAGAAATAAAAGAAATAAAAACAAAACAACAAAGAACAACCCAGCAACAATAATAATAATAATAATAATGATAAATATAAAGGATGAGGGATAAATAAAGGATAGATAGAGAATAAAGGATAAATAGGATAAATATAAATATATATATACAGTGCAGCATGGTATCAAGCTGGTGGAGGTGGTGATCGGGTGGGGGGGTTCAGTGGGTGACTTGGGGTGTGTTCATGTGGATGGTGGCAGAGGGAAAGAAGCTGTTTTTGTGTCTGGAGGTTCTGGTCCTGATGGACCGAAACCTCCTACCAGAAGGGAGAGATTGAAACAGTTCATGACCGGGGTGGGAGGGGTCGGCCACAATCTTTCCTGCACGCCTCAAAATCCTGGAGGCGTACAGGTCCTGGAGGGAGGGCAGATTGCAGCCGATGACCTTCTCTGCAGAGTGGATGATACGCTGCAGTCTGGCCTTGTCCTTGGCCGTAGCTGCAGCGTACCAGATGGTGATGGAGGAGCAGAGGATGGACTGGATGATGGAGCTGTAGAAGTTCACCATCATCTTTGTTGGCAGACTGAACTTCTTCAGCTGCCGCAGAAAGTACATCCTCTGCTGAGCTTTTTTGATAAGGGAGCTGATGTTCAGCTCCCACTTGAGGTCCTGAGTGATGATGGTCCCCAGGAAGCAGAAGTACTCTACAGAGCTCACTGTAGAGTCTCCCAGGGTGAGGGGGGTGAGGGGGGTGAGGGGGGCTGGGTTCTTCCTGAAGTCTGCTATCATCTCCACTGTCTTTAAAGCATTGAGCTCCAGGTTGTTCTGGCTGCACCAGGACACCAGCCGGTCTGTCTCCCACCTGTAGTCAGACTCGTCTCCATCAGCGATGAGACCGATGATGGTCGTGTCGTCTGCAAACTTCAGGAGTTTGACCGACTGGTGAGAGGAGGTGCAGCTGTTGGTGTACAGGGAGAAGAGCAGAGGAGAAAGAACACAGCCCTGAGGAGATCCAGTGCTGATGGTCCGGGGAGCAGAGATGGTTTTTCCCAGCTTCACGTGCTGCTTCCTGTCAGACAGGAAGTCTGTGATCCACCTGCAGGTGGAGTCTGGCACGTTCAGCTGGGAAAGCTTGTCCTGAAGGAGAGCTGGGATTATTGTATTAAAAGCAGAGCTGAAGTCCACAAACAGGATCCTGGCGTAGGAGCCTGGGGAGTCCAGGTGCTGGAGGATGAAGTGGAGAGCCAGGTTTACAGCATCGTCTACGGACCTGTTGGATCTATAGGCAAACTGCAGGGGGTCCAGGTGGGGGTCGGTGATGTCCTTGATGTGGGAGAGCATGAGGCGTTCAAAGCATGCAAAGTCGCCAAAAGGACGGTCAACTGGCCAGATAACAACAAAAAAGGCGAAATAAAGCACGCTAGCGCAAGATAGCGCCTTGCTAACTAGCAAAGAAGCTAACGAACCGGCAGACACGCTGCTCCGAGAAATGTTGTCTGTCTCCAAAGACCTTTGTGACTTTAAAGAAGGCATTTATGGTGCTATTTCAGAACTCAAGGGAGATATAAAAAAAGATTTGAAAGATGAGAGATGAGTTGTCAACATTGAAACAAGAGCTCAACCAGAAGTTAGCCGAGGTGGGAGTGACGCCTCAAGCCCAGGGCCACGCAATCAACGCAGCAGAGGAGCGTGTTTCGGATCTGGAGACAAGCAGCACTGTAACCAAAGAAGCCCTGCTAAAACTGTTAAAAGAACAAAGAAGGCTGCTGGAAAAGTTGACGGACCTGGAGAGCAGGTCCAGAAGAAATAACATTCGGGTGAATGGCGTGCCTGAAGATTTGGAGAGCTGCTCTATGATTCAGTTTATTGAAAATCTGCTCACTACCAAGCTCACTTTACCCAAGAGCATGTCCCTCTGAATCAAATGTGTGCATAAAGCTCTGACACAGAAAACCGGACCAGACGCTACCCCGAGATCCATAATCGTAAACTTCCTGCAGTTTGACGTCAAAGAAACTGTTTTGAAATTGGCTTGGAAGAAGAAGGTATTTATAAATGCCAAACAGATTTATTTTTTTACCACAACTATGCGCAGGAAGTGATGGAGAAGCGCATAGCCTATGCTGGAATTAAAAAAGCCCTCAAAGAGAAAGGAATCCGCTTTAAGACTCCTTTCACGAGGATCCGGAACCATTGGAATACCGGACCATAGACCTACGAAGGCTACACGGAAGCTGAAGGCATGGGGCTTTCAGGTGGCAGCCGTCAGAGGAGACCCGGGGCCCAGCATGGAAGAAAACATACTGAAGGTATTCCCATGGCAACGATCAGATGCCCATGACGGAGTAGACCAAATGGAGACATGAGTGAAAGAGATGCTCTAAATCCTTAAAAGAAAAGACACTATGCAGAACAGACTGTGAGAAAAGAGGTAATTTTGAATTGTTGTGCCCTCATTTGTTTATAAGTATCTGAAACTGCCGACTGAATAGGGGAATATCAGAACTTATGTTGGACTTATCTAGAGGAGATGGAATGTACATGCAAGTCAGTCATTCCACCACTAGGGCCCCACCCCATCTGCAGGGGGCCATTCCCCTCCACCTACCAACAGGGACTTAAGAGGGACAAGCATCCCTGCTTTTTTGTTCTTGTTCGTATGTTTTTTAGCGTGTGTTACTGTTTTGAGTTGAAGGCAAGGGAGACCAGTTGTTTGACTTCTATTGTTCATTGTGAGACACCAGCATATATGGATGGTTTTAAGTTACCTTATGCAGTCAACTACTGTAAGACCTCAGACACCATGGATATTAAGAGATGGAATGTAATTCCTTACCTAAACATGGGTTCACGTATTGACTCAATAAAAATTAATGTCTTGCCAAAACTTCTATATTTATTCCAATCGGTACTAGGGATGTAACGATTCACTTAACTCCCGATACGATTCGATTCACGATACTGGGTTCACGATACGATTCTCTCACGATTTATTTTACAAAATGGGACTGTAGACAAATGATGATTGAAAAATATTCCTTTATTTTTTTGGGGGAAAAAACTAGAAAATACGGTACTATTTTCCTTTTATTTTTTATTGTCAAAAGAATTCCTTGATAAACTATTCAAAACAATGCAATTTAACTAAAAATAAATCTTGAATGAAATAAATAAAGGAATAATACAAATGAAGAAGCCGATTAATTTAAATTCAGGTTCTATAATAAACAATGCAAAACTGCATAATAGTTCTTTTTCTTTTTAGTAGTGCAACTGAAAATGTATTTTGTGCCTTGACAATTGGACTTAAAAAAAAAAAACAAACCGTCATTGCACTGATTTACGTCTTATTTGTTTGGACCAGCAGAGGGCGCTGGTAACACAGTGGTCGGTTGGCATGCAGATATTCTAGCAGTGAAGAAGAGATGCTATGCTAGCAGACAGAGCTAATAGAAAAACGTGACTTTTACAGATATTCAAGTAATATTACAGATATTCTTTCGGTGCTAAAGGGGCAATGAATCATTTATTAACATATTTAAGAGTAGAAGGCGGCCAGAAAGAAAGTATTAGCAGAATCCTCCCGCCGCCTACACTTCTGGATAGCGCCCTCTGCTGGTTAAAAAAGTACTGCGATTCAATTTTCATAAAATCGATATCAACCGTGATACCTATGAATCGATTTTTAACTGCCTTACGATTAATCGTTACATCCCTAATCGGTACCCATTGATAGTCCAGAACAGTTTTTTTTTTCGGAATGAGATAAAGTATCTCAAGAGTTATATGGTCAGGGATAAAACCAAGAGTAAAATTCAAAACTTTACAACTACCTAAGGAAAAAGGAGGACTAGCTCTTCCATGCCTTAAAAACTCTAGAGCAGCCCAGATTAGACCACTAGTTGGCTGGCGTAAACCAAGCTATGGATCCAGATGTACGGAGATAGAAAGCTCAATGGGAAATGGAATACCAGTTAGCACATTATTTGGAGACCCTTCATTAACCAGTCATCTTTTGGAGCCCAACAATTTTTGGATAAGTAGTTCCTTAAGGATATGGAACAAAATATCTAAAAGATACCAACTAAGAACTAGAGCTGAAATTTTTTAGATGGTTTGCATATGATCCGACCTTTACACCCAGTTAATTTGACATCAGGTTTAGAAATTGGTCTATTTTTGGTCTTACTGCATATTGTACACTCCTAGATCAAGGTGCTGTCTTGAGCTTCTGGGACCTCAGGGTCAATTTTAATTTGCATCAACAAGATCACTTTAGATATCTACAAATTTGAGATTTTGTGTACAAGAAATTCCTAAAAGACAACAGCTTAACAGGAATAGAAATCTTAGAGATATTCTTAAAAGCCTATAAAGACAGACCTTATCAAAAAGTAATATCTAAATTATGTTTGGCTATTCAAAATTTTAAAACATCACACTTTGAACATTAAAACAAAATGGGAAGCAGAGGGCAGTGTCACAATAATATTAGAAGAGTGGGACAGAATCTGTAGACAACAATGGTCAATGACGAGTTCTCCCACATGGAGAGAATTCAGTTGGGAGGACGTGACTTGCTTTTTTGCATTCCTGCACAGACAATTAAATATTCCAATCAGACTGCCTGCTGGAGATTGTGTGGAGAGACTGTGGCAAATCACTTTTCTGGAACTGTTTGGCTCCATTTTGGCAAGGTGTTAACAGGGTCCTGGAAGCAGTTTTTAAGAGAACACATGTACCTATGTGATTTAGAACATATCAACTGTGCCAAGAGTGATAAATACCTGTTAAGGGTGTTGTTAGTGGCATGTAAGAAGACCTTGACTAGAAAAAGGCTTACGAAAGATGCACCAACCATAAATGACACAAATATACACACAATGGAAATAATCAAATTTAAACTAAGAAATCAATTTGACATATTTGAAGAGAGTTGGTCAAGATGGCTTATCCATGTGTCAACTTTCAGGCCTGACTTTATATAATACTGGTAATCCTTAAAAGTATAGTTTCGGATCTGATCCAAATTGCTGTGTAAAAACAAAGAGTTTATTAGCCCATTCTTCAAATCCTTTAAATTGGTATTTAATATATATATAAAAAAATTCCACTTCACTTAAATATGGGTGAACATGCAAAATTGCAATTCTCCCCTTGCCAAGTTGTTCTTGTTGTCCTAAATGTTTTTGTTCTAAAATTAAACCCAATGAAAAAAAAAAGTAAAAACACATCTATGCATCCGTCTAAAGGACTTCACATCCCACAATGCAATGTGAGAAACTTTTCCGATAAATGTCAATAAACAGAGTATTTACGGTGGAGATGAAAACAAACTTTCAAGAATAAAATAATCTGAATAAATAATCTGAATAAAAATGTCATCTCCAGCAGCTTTAAACATGTTGCATTCTTGCTCTAACTGTTATTTTATTGCTCTTCCTTGTTTCTGACCTCAGGTGGCTGCCACAGGAGAGCGCTGACAGTCTGAAGAATTATCAGACTGCTCTCTCCCAGAGCGAGCTCACCCTGTGTCCTGTTGGCATCAACACTGAGTGTTACCGTATCTATGAGGCCTGCTCCTATGGCTCAGTGCCTGTGGTGGAGGATGTGCTTACAGCAGGCAGCTGCGCTCCGGGGCCCAGCTCCCCGCTACGTCTGCTGAAAGCTGCAGGAGCACCTTTCATCTTCATCAGCGACTGGAAGGAACTTCCTGCCATCTTGGAGAGAGAAAGAGAAATGAGCCAGGAGCAGAGGGTGGACCGTAGAAGAAGACTGTTGGAGTGGTACTCCAGCTTCCGCCAGCAGATGAAAGAGAGGTTCACTGAAGTCATTGAGGAGACATTCTTTAAAAACGGTTAACTGGCCAGCTTTATGTATTACTGGAGTAAGATTTATTTGTTGGGTTGTGCAGAAATGTGACGTACTACTGGCGTGAACTTGGTGGTATTTGGTATAATATTCTGGTACTGTTTGTTATAAAGCCATCTATGTCAATGTCAAATTGTAAAACTGCTGTTATTTGGGGGCCCACAGAATTTCTGGATGTTTATCCTTTATATGTTTACAGCATTAGAATGCAAAGGCATTTGGAAATCACTAACATCAAGTTGCCTTTGTATTTTAAAGCCAGCACAAGTATGTGTTTTATTTATTGTTGTATTTTTGTTGTGGATAAAATCTTTTAATGCAAAGTGTGTATTACATTTTAAGCCTTGTTTGCAAATGGTGCACGCTATGACTTTATTTTGTGTAGTGAACAGCCTGAAAATGTACAGTCGCTGTGATGTATTTTTGCTTTAGTGGTCCCTCAAATTAACAAAGAATTGTTTTATTGTGTACCATTCATTTCAGTGTAATAACGCATGGATTTTTAACACTGTGCAATAAAATAAAGAAGTTTAGTTGATCAGCTGCCCCTACTCTTGTCTGCTTCTCACTTCTGCCTGCAGGTGGCGCTGTGGGCCAGGGGAAACTTCATGTAATGACAGGAGTACATGTTTTGGATAAATATTTTCTCAGTGAACATTTGAACACTAAACATTTTAAAGCGAATGACACTAAAAAATATCTCAATCCACCTGCCTTATAATTCAAAATAGGCCTGCGTGTTCGGTTTGTCTGATGATGATGAGCCATAAACAGCTTTTTCTTCATAATATGTTAAGGTTGAATTTATTCAAACAACTTTTTTCAGGAAATTTACTTTGATAGGACACATCAAAGCAAACAGCAGATTCATCTGAGGAAGACAGACAGTTGGCAGTCAAAGCATGTCAGGAGATGAGAATAAAATTCCTGAAAAAATGAATGAATAAAACCTTAACATGTTATTTTAAAAAAGATGACAGAATGAACATGTAGAAATTAATGATTTTTCTTCAGTATAAGCATACATGTATAGATAGAGATATTTTTATAGCTTTCTTTTAAATGATTCACTCTTAATGCCAAACATGTCAAATTATATTGAGAAAAGGCTGAAACGTGAAATGGAAACCCTCAACCTTATGAATAAATGTCAAAATAGATTATAATTATTATAATATTGCTATAAATCTTCCATAAAACTCGACTGCCTACGTGCCCATGGCTCAAAAGGATAGAGCAGTTTCAGAATGCTCATACATGGTATAGAAAATGTCCAGACATGTTATAATGATCTCTAAAACAATTGAAAACATATTTTTAATGGCTTCTGTCAATTGGCGGACAGTGTAAAACTAAACCATATAATGTTTTTCTATGGATTTGTGTCTTTATTATGCAATCAAAAACATATATATATATATATATATATTTTTTTTTTTTGAACCAGAGACAAAAAGTGTTTTTTTGTTTTGTTTGTTTGTTTTTCATTTAAATACTTCTTTGATTGAAAATATTTATTTTTGAATGAAAAAAACTTTTTTGATTGAAATGTGTTCTTTTGATCGAATTTTATTTTATTTTATTATTAGAATAGAATAGAATAGAATAGAATAGAATAGAATCAACTTTGTTGGCCATGTAATGTATGTTATAAACACGAGGAATTTGACTTGGTGAACTGTGCTCTCTCCAATAATGTAAACATTAAATAATAACAATTAACTAGAAAAAAAATATAAACAGTAGTTAGACTAATATGTGCAAAACTAAATAAAATAATATAACAAGATAACAATAACAAGATAAGATAATAATAAAAAATAATAATAATACTATTGAATAATAGACACAAATCTACCTCCACATTTTAAGACTTTTTTTTTTTTTTTTTAACACATAACACTTTATTTTCATAATAAAAGTGTAATTTCTGGATATGTTACAGCAATATATACATATTTTAAATGAATTGATAATCGTTAATCAGTTTGCAATCGAATCGAGACTTGTCGGAATCGAATCGGAGAAATGCCACCGGTGGAGGTGGTGGTGTGTCCGGTGAGTGGCTGATCCCTCCTCCCTGCCTCCCTCCCTCTGCTCCAGCTGCTCCGCTCCGCTCTGCTCTGTGCTGCTGCCCGTCTGCTCTGTCTGCCTCTGAGCCTGCTGGGAAGTGCTGGGATCCGGGTGGGGGGGTGGGAAACAACCCGTCGAGGGAGAGGAAGAAGAAGAAGAAAAAAAAGAAGTAGTGCGTGAGCGCGTCCCAAATTGGAGAAGAAAAGCGCCCATACTCACGATTTGAACCGACTTCTGGATCCTTCGGACGGCAGCGGTTTACTGAAAAGCCACCACGGAGACCCTAAAACTTGTGGTTTGTTCGCAGCAGTCCGTCCCCACTCTTCTTCTTCTTCATCGGCAGCAGTTTGGCGCATTGGCCCTGCTGCGTCTCCACCGTTTATCACCCGGAGCGAAGAGGAAAATTTGAAGTAGTGAACCTACTCTCACTGAAAACCCCGCCAAAGAAGAGTCACTTTGTCTCGACATTGCTTTTTTCCCCCTCCTTCCATTCCCTCCTCTTTTTCATCCGCTCTTCATTCCCCTCGTCCTGTGAGGGATGCGGCGGATTCACTGAGGATCTCTGTTGTTGACCAACACTTTTACAACTAGTTCACAACAGGCTGCGACCGCAGGGAGACGGAAAATGTCCACCCCGAGGTTCAAAAAGGATAAAGAGATCATCGCAGACTACGAGAGCCAAGTCAAAGGTAATGAGGAGTGGGCTTTTAAAGCAGACTTTACGCCTGGTTAACTTATCACATCCTGGCGATGAGTCATAGCAGTCACTGTGGGGGGAAAAAGTTCTCACTGGAAGACATTCATTCATTGGGTGCAAAAACTGGTTGTTTTGTATCTTAAAAACTGGATTTATTTATTTATTTTTTGGTGTGCATTCTATATTGAAAATGCATGCTTAAATTGCAAAAAGATGCATTAGCATAATAAAAGACATGTGCATTTGAAAGCCTCAGCACATTGACCCCCATTCATCTTTTGGCACAAATGTATCAATTTGCTATAGCCATAGTTTTATTTACACGCTTCATACATCTGTTAAAATGCACCTTGTTCTCACAGCAAAATGTGATGTAGTTTTAATTTAGGAAATGTAATCTATCAGAACTGTTTCAGTTTTAGTCAACTAAATGACATTAGGATTTTAGTCGACTAAATCTGTTGCAGATATAGTAAAATATAAGTCACAAGAGTTTATGCATTTTATTTTAGAGAACCTATTGACCATTGATCAACACGATACGGGTTGGTATTAAATTGTAAATACAGATAAATTTGATGTGTTCAATGTGTAAGACCACATGATCAGATGAGTTCTGATTGGATTTTGTCTCACGTGACAGAATTGTAGTTTATTTTTTATTAATTGATGAAAAAATCAATATAGTTTATTGTTTTTCCACGTGTTGTCTTTTTTTAGAAGTTATTCTTAGTCCTGTTATTGTAGTAAATGTAGTTGACAAAAACTAACACTGGGGGGCGATATACAAAGTTCACGAGGCGATTGTACGCAATACTTGGCTCACGATAACAATAACTGATTATTTTTGGGAAAGGGGAAAAAAGACCAAAAACAACAACAACAATGTAGTTTAAAAAAATAAGCATGCTTCTATTTGACGTAACTTGCTCTATGTATGACTTTTTCAACACAATAGGACGATATATATATTTACACACACACATTAAAAAAATATAGCAAGTTTTTTTTTTAACATCAAACTAGAACAGTCTATGCAGTTCATATTTAACATATAGACATATTTGTTAGCAGTATGTCTACATTATCTGTCAGCAATATCGCGATACCACTCATACGTATCATCGACAATACATCGCAATATATTGTTGCTCGATATATCGTCCCACTCTTAATTAGTACAGTTGAATGTTTTTAGCAGATTTTACACACGTGGAAGTGAAGCGGCAACAGAAGTTGTTGCTCACATGTGTTCCTATTCATTTTGTTGCTCAGGGGCACTTAAAAAGCACTGCTTGCGTGCACTTGGCTCTATTCAGCTGGCCTCTTAAATGTCACAAACACACACTTTTAGAGTGAAGGATAGAACTGCTCCGTGCCCAGATTTGAGTGATTTAAAGGTGTGCAAGACGACATAATGATGCCACCATGAACTCGTCTCCTCGCTCGCATCCCACCGTGCATGCTGAGCAGAGCTGGTTTATTCCGAGACTGGCTTGTCACAGGAAAGTGCTTGTAGCAGCTACAGGGTAACCATGGGGATTTGGCCTGTAGCCAGCCTGCTCTGATCTTTAGTGCCCTCAGTGTGGTGAAATACCACCCATTCACATCCAGTATCCAACCTTAAATGTAGAGAAAGCAAGGTTAGTAGAGGTCAGTTGTGTTTTCAATCGGTGCGTCGAGGGACTATTTTTACTTGGGAATTTACAAGATGACTTGTGCCGTGACACAAGGTCTTATTTAAGAGGAATGCTCAGGACCTTTTCTTTTCCGGAGAGGATGACTAAGTGTATTCCACCTGTAATAAAGAACGAGGCATGATTATATGGAGTGCTGAGCAAGCCACGACAAAGTCTCCCATTTGTTAAGCAGAGCCCAGTGGATCATAAACAACCTGATGCTGATTAAATCTGGTGGGAGCGTTAGAAGTACAGTCAAGTCCTGTTTAGGTCTATTATTGAAATGATGATGATGTAACAGTTAACTGTAGGCTTATTGATGTTCTTTGTAAATGTATTGTTTTTGGGAAAAGTGAATGCCACTGGAAACCTGAAGTTATTTGCATAAAGCACTGTTTTATTTGTTTTTCTTTGTAAATAACCTGCAGAATAGTGTTCAAATGTAAGCGTTTAGACAGCAAAAATCCTCCTTTGTTTTTACAAATGCGGTCTACTCTAAAACCTTTAAAATGTCCTTATTAGAAGATTTATGCCAAACAAAACGCATGCACCATATTTATTTCATTAACTTTTAAAACTGGGACTACTTTACCCAGTGCACCGCCATGTTGAAATTACATCATTGGTGACGTGATTAACCCCTTTTAGTCCATTGAGTTCTATAGGAGATGAAGCAGTCAGGATCATTTAGCAGCTTTTTCAGTCAAAATGACAACTTGTGCTGCTTTGGGTTGCTCTAACCTCTGTTGTTTACTGAGAGATGATGAATTAAAACTGTGACCCAAAAAAATCTGTGGCCACAGGGGGCGACAGTTCCCATTCTGCTGTTTCGTAGACGCCATTAAGGAGAGAAGAAGAGCTCCATGTGCATTAAGGCAACCAGGATTCACTGCTGCTCATTAGAATCAGCAGAGATTCCACTGCTGCGTTGAACCAGGATCCTTAATGGCGTCTACGAAACAGCAGAGTGGGAATTGTCGCCCCCTGTGGCCACAGATTCTTTTGGGTCACGGTTTTAATTTATCATCTCTCAGTAAACAAAAGAGGTTTAAATCGACTTTTTTTTTTTTTTTTTAACTTTTACTGATTTTTAGAGCAACCCAAAGTAGCACAAGTTGTCATTTTGACTGAAAAAGCTGCTAAATTATCCTGAATGCTTTGCCTCCTATAGAAATCAATGGATTAAAAGGGGTTAATCACATCACCAATGACATCATTTCAACATAGCGACGCGCTGGGTAAAGTAGTCCCAGTTTTAAAAGTTAATAAAACAAATATGGTGCAAAATAATGCGTTTTGTTATGCATATATCTTCTAATAAGGACATTTCAAAGGTTTTAGGCCACATTTCTAAAAACAGTGGAGGATCCCTTTAAAATGTTAGTGCCCGTCCTATTTACAAACTCCTTGTGTACTTTTAATGCGCAAGATCACGGTTTTAAGCAAACGCAAGAAGATGCAAACAATATTTTGATGGTTGCAATGTAAAAACACAAGTAATACAGGCTGAGAATGTTTTTTTTTAAAATATATTGTAGTAAACATGTCAGGATCATGTTTATATTTCCGAGATTATCTGTGCGGCTTATTTAGAGCGGCAGCATATTGTTAGTTATGTTGCTAAAAATGACTGTGGATAACTCTGATTCTGACATAACAAGGAGTTTCTTTAGTAGGTCAGGTAATTCATGCCAAACCAAAAACCTTGTTTGTTTTGGAATAAGTTCTGACAGCCTCATTACAATATGAGTAATTAGTGTCAGACACTTCTTCAATACAAGTACTCTGTTTTGGAGGAGCTTCTGCTCTGCATTTGTAATGTCTGTTATGAGTCGTGAGTTGATAACTGACGTTGATGATGAGGGGAGTCACATCTGCACAGGATTGGGGAGAGCCAAAAAGCAGGCTCTGCTCTGGTAAATAGACAGTTAGAAGAAGTAGAACGACAGGAACTGTGCAAAAATAACAAGACTAGCTGATGCAAAGAAATGTTCCAGTCTCACTGCTCCAAAAACTCAGATGCTCCCAATAATTCGGAGTGTCTATGGACACATACTGAATCATGGACCGTCGATATAATCAGCAGTAGAAAAGAGTGTACCATGTCTCTAGAATTTTCTACCTTTGTTGGATTTCTACTTCAACAACTTCAAGAATCTAAAATGTCTCGTGGTAATCCCCTTGATTTAATGTGTTGCTTCGTGGTTGAAATCAGTAGAAGAATGTGTTTTAATGTAGGTCTTTAAATGACTTCCTGCCTAAAGCAATCGCTGCAATGGCTGATACCACTGTTTTCAGGCTCAGTTTGCCATTAAGCTGACATTTAATGGCTTCCAAAAGCTTCTTTTTCTACCCCCCACAGATTGAATGTCTTGTAGCCAATGAACAAAAACATTATTCCATGAAAAGTGCTCTGTAGTGTTGGGTTTGCTTATTGCGTGACAGTGGTATCTACATCAAGACTCAGCTTAGGAAAAAACAAACTATTAGGAAGATTGTGAGAAGGAAGTGAAACATCTAATGATGTCTCAGAAGGTTGTTGGTTCACTTACCCACTTACCTTTTCTAAGTTCTTCGATTTTCTGTTTTTGAAATCTCCCCAATTCTGTTTCAGAGAATACTCATAGTCCGCATCATTACCCTTCTGCTTTTAGCTTTTGTTTCATCATCTTTCCTCATTTAGATGACTTTAATGACTATTAAACTTTCCAAAATTGTAGTAAACATGCTAAATAGGGTTAATAGAGTCAACTACTTTTATCGATTGCTTCAGATGGTTTACGGGAGCCGCTAGGCATGATTGTGTAACAAAAATGTTTATCTAAACTGCTAGACACTCAGCTACCTGTTTTATGGGGAAAATACCATGGAAATGCATGATATTGTTCCAATACATGTGAGGATTTTGTCTGGGTCATATTATAGCTATTTCTATTTAATTGTGCAGGAAATCCCATTCAGTTGTGATTATGTAGCAAGAACGAGAACAATATTTGACATTGTTTCGTTTAGTACACTTGCTAGAAAAAATTGCATTCAAATGGCTGATAGTGTCCCAAAACATGCACGAAAAACAGATATTTCTGTGTCATATTGGGGCCTGATTTTAAATAAAGAAGGAAGAAAAAACGGTATAGATCGCTTTTTTTTGTTTTATAACATAAATTCCACATTTTCCATCCATTTTTCGTGATTACGGAAAATCAAGAGTCCATACTTTCCTTTTCTAAGTGCTTTTCTTTTTCTGTTCTGCTGGAGTAAGGCAGAAGCAACACCTTTGTGATTTTTTGCATTGGCCACGTTTACATGGGAGCAATAATTTCTCTTTAATTCAGAATAAAAGTTAATTTCTCTTTAAACTGACCTTGTTAAAACATAATTCCTAATGCAAATTTAATTCCAAATTAAGCTTGAATCTGAACTAGGTGGCAAGTTTATTCTGATTTTAATTCCGAATTAAATAATCCCTTTCTTATAAACATTTAATGCCGCTTTAAGTTAATTCAGGTCTTTCTGCTCATGCGCGACTTGACGGCGATTATGTGCTGGTGAAGACATTGTCCAGGATGGCCGACTGGACGAGAGCCGAAGCTATTTCTTTAATAAGAACCTTAAAAGACATTGATATAAGGAAAAGAGTGGATGGACGGAGGCACACACGTGCAGACATTCACACGGACACACAGACTTATTACACACATGGACCTCGGCAAACGGAACGGCCTCATCGGGACATGAAGCAACAGACAGCTTCACTAATGATGCTACATTAACCACTGGCTTTGATTGACCAAAGTGCGGTCTTCTGCCTCCTTTCTTCGCTGCTCTATCTCTCTTCTGCTCCGCGGAGCAAAGCAAAACCTTTTCGAACTGCTGCTTCAAAACTACAATCAAAATAAAAGTGAAAACAGTTCTCACGTGGTCTTCTATGTTGGAGCTGAAAAGAAAAGGTTTTGTTTTTACCTCGATAGACGTCAATACGTCACGTTCGCCTCCTGTCCAATCAGAGCCCTTCCCAACCCCCAGACGAAAGCGGAATTGAATAAACCGGTTTTCCATGTAAACCTCTATTCTGAGTTACCATTTCCATGTAAACACGAAGCAGAACACTTTAATTCCGAGTTATTTAATTTGGAATCACTAATTCCAAATTAAAAAACATCATGTAACCGTGGCCTCTGTCAACATGCTGTTCTCATGTCAGGTTACTGATTTCTATTTCTGGCATGGTGGGGGTGTTGTGACTCAGATGGCTGGATACCTCCCACCCCAGGGGTCCTCTCCTGGATTATTATACAAGCCTGACCTTTGACCTGACTTCAGCACAATTTAAAATCACTACCCTTCTGCAGGCTTTGGGGGAGTAAGGGTTTCATGGTTGTAGAGAGAGGAGATTTTCTCTGGAATGGATTGTTTTGTGATGTTGCCTCATCTAAATTACAGTTATAGGGAGTTTTGTACGTCATTTGCAAAGGATGTTTAGGATTTAGTATTCCAGTCATTTTTATTCTTACTCTGTGTTTTGTGAGCCCAAACACACATTTTAATTTGAAAGAAGTCTTGCAACAACATTTTACACCATGCTGAAGTGTCATTGTGCTAACACCTGTCACTAAAATGTATTCCCATTGTAATAAACAATCTAGATGCTGCACATCTGGCTTTTTTTTTTCTTCAATATTGAAAGCTACATTTTGTCAAAGTTTACGCCAGAGGAAAGTTGTGTTCGTAGACCCTTATTTCATTATGATTAGCTTTGTGCCTATTCTGGCCCATCAGACATGATTTGAAAAAGAGTGATTAAGCAAATTCAAGCAGCT
Source organism: Gouania willdenowi (assembly GCF_900634775.1). Classification (NCBI taxonomy): domain Eukaryota; kingdom Metazoa; phylum Chordata; class Actinopteri; order Blenniiformes; family Gobiesocidae; genus Gouania; species Gouania willdenowi. The sequence goes on from NC_041049.1 coordinate 50,617,352, forward strand.
GTTGGACTCTCTTCAGATGTCCTCACGTCACCTTTTCCTTCAGGCTCCGTAAATATTGTCATTCGTGCGCTCGGGGGCTTGGACCCAGCTGTCACTTCAGCTCGACCTTTTTCACAGTCAAATATTTTCCTATTAACACCCAGCTCGACTCATGTGCGCCTGTCGTGTATAGTCACGTGTAAGGGTCCTTAACAAAGGCTCCTGTCAGACTGAATGTATTGATAAACCTATCACCTGATAGACTTCTGCTCACTGATCTTTGCCAGTTATTGCTGTCGATTGGAAAGTCACCAGATAAACAAAGAAAGACCTGTTATGATCAAAGATCTCATTTTTTCACATTAAAATGCTTTGGTTTTTTCACACAGCTTACTAAACACATGCTTAGGACCTTTGATTAACTGTACTTGCGGAAAATAGATGGAAAAAACAGAATTCCTGTTTTGAAACATAAATCTATCCGACAAAGAAAAACCAATGTGACCCAGGTTTTTTTTCTCTTTCTCGCTCTTTAAATTTGGGCCCCATGTTTTGGGACAATATCAGATGACCGAGTGCCTGGAGAGTGTGACAAATGGACAAATATATCCTATTCTGCCTATAATCTTGTTCAAAAAATCAAAATCTCTTGCTACGTGTTACAATCAAGTTATCCTGTGATTGAAAATTAATTCCAAGCTTCATCTGAACACTTTCAGTCCTTCCAACAGTTGGGTCCCACGACCCTAAACAGGAACAAGTGGGTCAGACGATGAGCGAATGAATGAACAAACAGATGGGTTGCATTGTGCAAACTGGTAGCTTTGTGGCACTTTGTCTTACAGCGCCTCCAAGGTGTTGATGGAAGCTAGAGGTTGGAAAACTAATGGAATTCTAACACCTCCTGGAGCACTTCACTGCAGCATCACACACCCATTCACACACTCACCATCTGTCTTTACCACCACCTTCTCACCATGTAACTGTATGTTTAGTGTGTTCTTTATGCAGTGGCATTGCTCTGGGTGTGGCATGAAATTGCATGGCTGGATGAATTGTTATTGACGGCACCATCTGTGGCTGCTCATCCTTTTTGCCTGTTTTAATAAACTCTGCTGAGTGCAAGCAAAGCTTTACATTCCTTACCCAAGCTTTTCATCATATCCACAAAGGCCACCAGGACACGACTGCACACCGTGATCCTTTACATCACCGCTTCAAAAAAAGCACAACCAGCCCTTGATCGTGCGCTCATACTAAACTAAACAAACAAGAACAAGCGTGCCATCTTCAGTTGTACCCAACCCATTCTATTTCTGTCCAATCACAGCTTGACCCCAACTGTCGCGATGAGGACAGTGTCTATTTCACATACCAAAAAAGTTTCTGCTAGAGCTGGGTATCACGGCCAGTTTCCTGAATCGATTTCGATTATTAGGGTTTCAAATCGATTAATCCCGATTCCATTTGATTCGATTCCGTATTGTTTTATTTTTCAAATTTTACTTGGATATCATACATATTGTCAGAGAAAAAGTTGTTAGTGTGAATCCTCTAGTCTGCATTGTGAATTATTAGAAATATCAATATTTATGTAGACAAATCACTACAATGCAGTCACAAATAAGAAAGTTCTTTATTTTCTGTTTGGTCCATAAACAATAAAACTGAAAAACATTTATCCAGTGTTACATAAACAGTACTGGTCATAGCTAGTTATTAGATAGTTGTAGCAATTCCGTTAGTTTCTTCTGGGTGAACCTGGGCCCGTGTTAGGGGCGGACTATAGCGCTTCTGAGTGGTACCTCATTGAGTGGTTTTTGAAATTTGTGGTATTTCTTCAGTACCTCACTTCCCAATAGCTCTACTTTTATCAAGCTCGGGTGTGTTTTTATTTTTTTTCAAAACCAAAATAGTTCCAAACTTCTGACTTCAGCTGGGGCGGCCTACCCAGTGCAGCACAGTCTGTGTTAGCCATGTTTGCACGGAAATCAATCCGTGCTGCGCTGCTATCGTGGGAATACTAGGGTTTAAGTAAAAATTTAATTATTATAAATATTGATTGTAGCACCTTTGGATCGATTTTTTAAAAAGTTAATTAAATCGATCCAAAATTAATATTTTTACTCAGCTCTAGTATCTGCTGAGGACTTGTTCAGCTACTGTCCTTTCTTTTTGGGTTGTTTAAAGTTGCATCATTTGGTCAAAAATTCATAATGTTCAGAGAGGAAACTGGAGTTTTGCACCTTCTCTTGGCTCTATATATAATCTTTAGAAATCCAGGAACGTGACGCGACTTTTCAGCCAATCAAAGACCTTTTTACAAACCGACTGCTCCATGAGCTGTTTTGGGGTGTTACCCTTGGCTAGTTTTGTGTAACACTAGTCATAAAATTTGAGCTTTGTTGTTTGCACTTAATTACACCTAATTGGCCTGGCGGATTGCGCTCCGCAGTTGTCCCCCCGAGTATGTTTGATCCTTAACTACTAGTGGTGCAACGGATCAAAAAACTCACGGTTCGGATTGTATCACGGTTTTGAGTCATGGGTCGGATCATTTTTCGGATCAGCAGACAAAAAAAGAAAAAGACAAGACAAATAACTTTGCTCTCCATTTTTTTTTGTAGAACACGCTTAGTGCAACATTTTCCTGCTCATTAAATAGAAACAACATTTAACTTGAGGTGTCAATCCAATGTTTAAATAAAATTTTGAATCATATAAAAACAAATTAAAGTGCAATATAAGGCATGACACCTTCATCATTTCAACAGGTAAGTGTATGGGAAAAAAAAAAAAGGCATGATACCTACTTTTTTAAACATGGAAAGTGAATTAAAAACTAGCCTATGCCCACATCATCAAAAAACAATGAAAGAAGCAAAAGAAAGAACATCTGACTATCTTACAATAGTCAAGGATTGCCATCCGGACTAGAGCCGATATTTATTTAATAAGAGCCTTAAAAGATATGGATGGATGGAGGCATAAACATGACTTTCACACGGACTTGTTACGTGTACACGCACGCACACAGAGCTGTTCCTTTCTCTCTCTTTCAATCCCTTTGTGTGTGCGTTTCTCTTTGAATCTCAAGCAATCACACACAGAAACACAACCAGGAGTGCGAACCACACATGCGCGGGTACGCTCGCGTGTGCACATACACACGGACACACGGAGTTATACACACACACGGATGTCGCAAACAGAACAGGCTTCATTGTAGCATTACTAATGATGGGCAGATCATTATAAAAAGGTTCTTTTTTTTGTCAACCAAACCGTGGTCCACGTGCGTGCCAAACTGTGGAGAGAGATCCGTGCAGATCACAGATCAATGATGATTCGTTGCACCACTATTGACGACACAGTGTCACGTGCATTCATGTCAGAGTCTCTAAAACATCAGAAAACTATCCAATAAAACAAGATAAAGTTCCTACATTTGTCACTAGTCTATTGAGAGAAAAAAACTCACTAAGAGCTCCACAGTTTTGCCCGTTAACAACTCGAAAACCGGCAAGGGACGATAGGTATCGAAACAGGGAGGATAGGCTGAGCGTGGTTGTTTCTATACAAATCTCACGATTCTACATACTGCAGCTTTAAGGCAGATAGAAGAGTTCCAGTCGTGCTTGTTGTTATTAAGCTGAATGTAATTCTGTGTGTTGCTGCACAGCATTAGCTAATAAGAGGCACAAGGTGTAAATGGAATTGGATTGTGTTTAGAGAAAGTACAAGGTTTTAAATGGATGGAGGAAAGTGGGGGAAGAAAAGTTGAAGAGGGATTTGTGGCTACTTTCTGGATGACTTTAAATCCTTTAAACCACGGCTGGGTCGCAGCAGATGGACAGAAAGCCAGACATATACATTTTGACCCATCAGGCCATGTCACTGCCTGCCAACCAGTAGAGCTGGATTAGAGGGAAGGAGACTGGGGGATGGGAAAGATGCTATGAGGTCAGTGCAGGAATAAGTGAAGGCGGAGGTCATAAAGGCTGGTTTGCCTTACTTGTTTTAATCTGTATCAGTGTGAAATCAGCCGAGGGCCATAAGCTCTTTACGAGTTCAGTGCCAAAAGTTTTTTATGGTAAGGAGTCTAAGGACAAACATGCTGTGAGTAAAAGTTTTTCTTGTTCATTCTTACTTAGTAGTGCTAATTATTACCTTTCACGTTTTATTGAAATACTTGATAAAGGTGGGAAAAAAAATCAATTCACAATATATCATGATTTATTTGGTGACAATATTAAAATTCAATGTTTCTTCCCAGACTCGATTACTAAATATAATTTTATTTATTTATTTACCATGTCTGAATAATGCAACATTGGTTCACACTACATGTAGTGCTCATTTCAATTTCAGTTGAGCAAATGACTAACATTAGGGATATCCTGATACAACTTTTTCACCTCGGATACAATACCGATATTGCAGCCATGCGTATCGGCCGATGCCGATATTAATCCGATACGATATCAGCATGAATCATTCATGCTTTTATTACTTATTTTGTAGTGTGGAATGTTAGAAAAGACTTGATCAAGTGATGTTACTCAAACAGAGAACAATAGTCAGCAACAGTAGGTTACTTTGTTGAAGTGTGACCCACAGTCACCTATGGATAGAAGTGCTAGAGCGGAAAATTTTATCGGAGAGCTTATATCCGTGATTTTAGATGCAGTCCGATAAAATCCGATATTGGTTTTCTGGCTGATATTGAACCGATATCCGATGTCAATATCGGATCGCGACATCTCCAACTAACATGATGCGCATAGTTTTTTGGAACTGTGTAGGGCCCTATGATATCCACGCTAACGGAATCCACTGTTGGGACCGCTCATTAGGTACACTGCTCGCCTCCCTCCCATACTGACCACTTTAAACACCGTCTAAACCACCTTAAACACCGTCTAAACTGCCAAAAATCTACTCAAATCATCACTTACTCCTAAATACAGAGTGGACTAGTGCTCGTTTAACTATAAAGTGCCTGTGAAGCTCAGTCCGTTTCTCGTCACTCGTAGTGGCGCTCCATGAAAACATGATCAGCTTTAATCAGCTTCACCTGCTCAGAGTATTTGAAGAACATCTCATCAGTGCTACAGAAGATCTGTGGTAAGAATTGTTCTGTTGTTGTGGTTGAGACCACAGATGGCAGTGACTGTAGAGTCTTAAACATCATAGGTTAATGATAACTTATATATTCTGGCCCCTATTGGTGAAATAACTGATGCGTTCTTGCTTCCATTTATTTTTGTGTAATCATTACAGTCTGGAATGATGTAATCAGGATCATTGAAATTAGGTTGATCAAAACTTAATCAATAAACCTGCTCAGATTTAGTAAACCATTAATTCCTAAGGGGGAATTGGGTGACATTAATGCTGCTCTCTTACATCTTTATATGACATTTAAATATTTAAAAAGGAGCAGTCAGAATAATCCATGTCAGTACAATTTATATCTACCTTTTTATTGTATCTTGCTTTATTTTTGACACATATTTTTGTTTAATTATGGGTTTTTTATTTAATAGTATATATTTGGTTTCCTCACAGATATTAAAAACTAATAATTTCTGGAAAATAAAATGGAATTTGGAATAAAAAAAAAAACAGATTTTATAGGGCCCTAACTGTGACTATTACATTTTTGGATAAGGATAATAAGAATATGTAAATTGCTGTAATCGTTACAATGTATCGCAATTTTTGTAGAATCGCAATATATATTGAATCGGGACTAATGCATTTCGTCCCAGTCCTAATAATTATTACCTTTGTGGAACTAGAACCAAATTCTATTGGGGCTCTTTCGTACATTCATCACGATAGATCGCCTCATAGCTGCTCACCAATTTTGCCATTTATAGTTGTAGAATGGGAAAATATTATCACATTAAAATTATGAAATGTTTTTACACAGTTGAGTGAACACATTCCAAATTCACTCCTTAAACATAAGTTCTATGGCATTGTTTGCTTTTACAAATTGTTTCCATATCATAGTGTCACTGTGAATATTAAGCATCCTTAATGACAGATAATGGGTATTATAAAATGTATGGGGATGATAAATGAAGCCTGTGGCTTACTTTCCTACTTATTTTAATGGTCTCTGTTAAGGCTGAAAGATTAATTGCATGTGTAATATTATTGCGATATCATAAAACACAATTTTCTAATCGCAAAGGCTGTAATTTTTTATTTTTTTATTTTTTTAGTAATAATTTATTATAAGTTTATTGGGAGTTTGATTTACCTAAAAAACATCCAATTGGTTAAAGCAGATATTAGTTCTCCTCACTTTTCCTGAACTTCAGTATGTGTGATGTTACTGACTGGCTATTAGTAATCTTTATTTATTTTTTTTAAATCTGTTTATTTGATTTATTTATGGACTGTTCTGTTAAATTCAGAGAGTGTTTAAGAAGTGCAGTCCACATGTTTACATGTTTCATGAAACGTGAAGTTAGTTAGATATGTTGAAGAGGTAAAGCCACAGATTTGTTTTGCTTCGTTGTTGTAATCTGTGCTTAAAAATTCATACTTTATATTTATTTAAAGTTTAAATAAATCTGAAATTGTTTATTATGAAACAGGTTATGGGACAAGAGGCCCTTGAAAAAATAATCGCATATTAAATTGCAATCGCAATATTGAGGTAAAAAATTGCAATTAGATATTTTTCCAAAATCGTTTAGCCCTTAGTCTAGCTGCCGTTTTTTTTAGAAGTGAATGCTGCATTTCATGTAAGTGTGTCATGGGAAGGATTCACATTTGAAGAGGAAGCAGTCAGACATGTGGCTTAACATCCAAGTCCCGACTTCCTAACTTGTGACCAATTACTAGTACAACTTTGTCAGTACTGCAGCTACCTCCCTGCTATAAATAAAGATTGTATTTGGCTGCTACACACAGCCAGGACTCATAGGTGTTGATGGTTATGTTTCCTACAACTGTTATCTATCTATCTATCTATCTATCTATCTATCTATCTATCTATCTATCTATCTATCTATCTATCTATCTCACTCTTTTTTAATGCATTCCTGCCCAATAGGTTTTGTCTTCCCCCACTCTCTCCCATAGTCCTTTAACAATGATGAAGAGAGGTTTTATTTACTAATCTTAAAACTCCGCCTCCTACCCTCCCCCATTTTTCTTTTCTTCTTTTCTGACCTCCTGACCTGAAGGAGCCGGGCTTTGAGCCTGCTGCCCTTCTAATCATTTGCCCGGGACCACCCCATGGGCTATGACTGTCACGTTTACCTGCTGCCCAGAGGAGAGGTCTGCGGCTAACAGAGTAGTATAGATAGATAGCTTTATTTCAGACTTGGAGTCCATAAAAACCATACCAACAAACACAAGAACACATAAAAAGACAATGTCCTTAACATCAAAACAAAAATCCTCATCTCCCCCCTTATTTCTCGCATCTGATTGATTCTAGCCTAAATTCAAGAAGCCACCCTTTTCTTTTACTGGGACTTATAGTGAATCTTGTCATTGCGGACACCACTAAATATCGACACCACTTTATGTGGTCTTCCCTTAATGTACTGGTTTTTTGTTTCTTTTTTGAGCTGTGCAGTCAAACTGGAAAGAGTTTCCCATGGTTTCAACTCTCATCTTATCAGCCTCACAATAAAGGCTCATTGTGGCTTTTGCAGCTGGAGGAGGCCCGAGCCCAGTGCCGCAGTAAGAGCTGGTGTGTTAGCCGCCTCAGGCAGGACTTTTGAGCTGTCGTCTGAACTCTCCTCCACCACCACCACCCCTCGATATGGAAACTAGAGCCATAGCTGTGGTTGCAGCCACAGTTATGTGGGGGTGCTAGGAAAAAAGAAAACAGGCCATTTACAGACAGAGGCCTGTCCTCCACAAGCAGTGGTCACACATTGAGTGAGTCCTTGTTTTGCCTCGATTTTCAAGCACTGTTAAAAGGTTACCATTACTGCACTACTAATGTTAAACAATAAAAGAAAGTATTGCAATCGATGAGGCATTGACTTTTATGGCTTTGGTCTTCCAGAAAGCTCTTCTTGCTTTACGGCAAAGGGGTCAGCTGTTTCTATAAATATCAGGACTATTCATTGTCACAAGCCTACATTTGGTTTGATCACGGGGCATTAGCGGAAAATGGGCATATCACTTTGTAGTCATTCGCTTAGAATACAGCACGACCTTGCTGACTCATTAGTTATTTGTGGCAGATACATTCACACTGTAGACAAGTTGGTCAGTAGACTGCACAACTTTCCTGGTTTATTTGTGAGTTTCTGGTTCATTTGACGTTCTTTAAGATCCAACCTGTTCAATGGAATGAGAAGCGAATGAAAGCAAACTTTATTACAGTGTAATCAAAGTAGTATGAAATGTAAAGGAACAATAATAATTTTAAAAAGTTGTACCTGCATTTCATCCAAAAGTTGTTATCATCCACTACTGATGCCAGTGTGCTCCTAAAAACACTGCCAAAGTGACATTTCTGGTGTTTTCACGGATTGAAAAACAAAACAAAACAATGGCCGATGTTCATATTTTGGTTTTTCATGGAAACACATGAACGTGGCTGAAAATGAAGTGAAGTCATATCACAAAGAACATGGCAAACAAAGCAAAGCACAGTCTTGTCTGAAACTCAAGAAATCACTGTAAGAATAAAGTAAAAACACTTCTTAAAGAAACTTTTCCTAAGTTCAAGTCGCGTGACCAGTTGACAACAACCCATTGTTGATAGGATGGCAGAGTCATGAAAATCTTTTCAAGCTTCAATTTCAAACTTTGTGAGTAAATTATCACGTTTTTCGTAAGAAATACCTTCAATTCATTGATCTATGAGGCCTACATTACGTATGTCTTCATCAATGTTATGAAAAAATGTTATCCATCATCCCCAGCAGTTTTTTTGTTAATGTTTTTAGATTAGACTGGACTCAGAAAATAACAAACACCAGATCTTTCCTAATTCTTACTATTTCAGTTTTAAGCAAACAACATCTTACACGAATAATTAGTACCATCTTCATCAACTGTGTGCGTCATTAAAAAGTCTTTTATCCTGTTTTTCAATTACTGTGGAAGAATCTCCAGCTTCGACTGGTGGTGCTTTGATTTTTCCTGGTTATTGGTGTCACAGTGATGTGATGCACCTGGCAGGGCATGTGGCACTGGCATGTTTGGATTGTGGTCTCTCACACACAGAACGGGAGGCCAGCTTCTCTCTGGCTCTGTAGGAGACAGAAAAGAGAAAGCTCTGGTCGTGCTGGCTATAGTGTAAAAGCACAAAGGGCAGTGAAAGCTGATCCGTCTGTTCTTTTCTTCCGCTTCTCTCTTTGTCCTGTTCACTTCAGCACTCTGACCAGCTGCCCTCAGGTTGATCACACTCTCTGGCCTTTTTTGGCTTACTTCTCACGTTAATTTAAAAGCATGGGTGGGTGGTGGGGTTTCTCCTGGTACTAAATTTCACCTGTCTAGCTTTGTGGATATGGAAAAAAAACTAATGTATTTAATGACTGGTTTTGTTTGGGGTGGATTGGCTATCTTGGTGTCGACCTACTGTAACTTACATACCGTCCCAGGGTAGTTCAAAAAAGATGTCACTTCCTTCATATTGGATATGTGGAAAGGTCATTGTAAAGCCTGCTCATTGTCCAAATTGGCAATGTGAGTACAGGTATGTGTCTGGCCGTCTTGGTCTTCTGAGCCTTGCAGGATTGGGTGAACCATGATGGACTTCCTCATTCTTAACAGCTTGGGTTTCTCCATCAGAGGACTTGGGAGAAATCAATCCTTACTGGCAGTGACAGAAACTGTGACAAAAGCACAGATTGGGCTTTAGGCCTCACTTGCAAGACTCGATCTGAAACCTGAGTGATCGTAAATGATTACGTGATTTAAACTACTGTTACTTTTTACATTAAATTCAAGGAATTGATTATCGATATTGATAATTACTCTATTAATATGGAAATACAGCATGTCTACAGTTGACAGTGATAGTTTTGGCTAATGTTGGAGCTGAAAGTCCAGACAAATACTGGGGCCAAAGCATCACCTTCTTGTTCTAGAAAAAAATAAAAGTGGTAATTAGTCTCTGTTCGGTTCTAACTTTGAAGCACTCGAAGTTATTAAATGTGTAGTTTCTCTTACACAATCTTTTTTTTAATTTTAACCTTACATTTTCTTAGTCACATAAGTGTTTCTTTAGTCAGTTTTTCATGTTAGGGATCTGTTTTTTAACATTTCAGTAAGACTCAGTGTTTTGATCTTGCAGTAATGTTTTTGCCCTTACAGCTTTTTGTTACATCAGAGTGAGAGCAAGTCGTTAAATCTTCTGTTATGACATTAAAGCCCCTCACTCCTCTCTCTGTTTAAGTTCGCTTCAAGCGGCCAGTTTGGTTGGTTACAGCTCAACAAACATGAAGGCTCCGCTGAATGTTTCTGCTCAACTCTGGGGAATTTGCCCAAAAATAAAACCATAGAGATGGTTGAAGGTGGTAGTTTCTAATATCTGCCTAGTTTTCTTTCATTTAAACACGTGAATGAAATGGAAGAATGCTCTTTCAGTAGGGATGTAGCGATTCACTCAACTCCCGATATGACTCGATTCACGATACTGGGTTCACGATACGATTCTCTCACGATTCATTTTACAAAATGGGACTGTACTGAAAAATATTTATTTATTTTTTGGGGGGGAAAAAACTAGAAAATACTGTACTATTTTCCTTTTATTTTTCATTGTCAAAAGAATCCCTTGATGAACTATTCAAACAATGCAATTTAACTACAAATAAATCTTGAATGAAATAAATAAAGGAATAATACAAATGAAGAAGCCTATTCATTTAAATTCTGGTTCCATAGTAAACAATACAAAACTGCATAATAGTTATTTTTCTTTTTAAAAGTGCAACTGAAAATGTATTTTGTGACTTAACAATTGGACCTTAAAAAAAAAAAAAAAACAGTCTGCACTGTATTTGCGTCAGATATTTGTTTGAACCAGCAGAGGGCGATAGTAACCCAGTGGTCAGTTGGGATGCAGCTAAGTGCAGTGAAGAAGAGATGCTATGCTAGCAGACAGAGTTAATAGAAAAACGTGACTTTTACAGATATTCACGTAATATTACAGATATTCTTTCAGTGCTAAAGGGGCAATGAATCATTTATGAACGTGTTTAAGAGTAGAAGGCGGCCAGAAAGAAAGTATTAGCAGAATTCGCCCGCCGCAATGACTTCTGGATAGCCAACCAACACTTCTGGGTAGCGCCCTCTGCTGGTTAAAAAAAGTACTGCGATTCAATTTTCACAGCATTGATGTGAACCTTGATACCTATGAATCGATTTTTAACTGCCTTACGATTAATCGTTACATCCCTATCTTTCAGCATTAATTAATTTTTCTGATATAATTGAAGATTTTCAGTTAAATGTTCAGAGTGAGGACAATGCCACAGAAAAGTTGCCAGATACTAAAGCCCATCTTGAGCTCTTTGTTGAGAGAAGAGTTAGCTACAATAATCTTTTTCAACATTCTGAATAGACAAATATCTTTGGGCCTCAAAAATGACTCAACTTGTTGTTCATACATTTAAGGTTTTGGTCTGTGGTTATCATTAATTTGATCAGTTAGGTCATTTTTTTTTTTTTAACCTGAGACGACTTTATCTTTTGTTTTAGAGGAATAACTCTTCTTCCATCTTAAATCCATCATCTTCTTCAAACCACCATTCACCTATCCTTCACCTGCCCTTAATTCTTTATGCTCATTCTTCAATTCCAGCCTTAGTTTACCCATGCATGCACCTCATTTACTTCAAACTTCAATTTGCTCTTTTATCCCCAACCCCCTTTGTTCTCAGTCTTCCATTTTTAAACAGGCAAACTGGGAACCAAAGTCAAACTGATGCTTTTTATGTCCTAATTCTGATACAGCGCCAGAATAAATATGGACCTGCTGTGCTGAGCTTCAAGTATTAGTTGATCGTACTTATAGATGATAATCCTCCATAATTAGCTCATTTGTGTAGTGGTTATAGCTTGATGGAAACGTGACTTAGCAGCCAAATAGAAGCAATCATCGAAGGGACTTTGAGACCATCTTTAGTTTGCCTTAAATATACTTGCGTTTGTTTCTTCAGATAGTGCTTTTTGTTTGGCTAGAGCTGAACGTGCCCTCTGACTCTGCCATAGATTAAAGAAATGAGAAAAAAGAATGATCTCCCGTCTTCTTTTTTGGGTTTTGTTTACTAGCAAATGTTCGATTTAAAACACAAAGCTCTAAACAAGCTGCTCATCTAACTGCACTGGGTTTTCCTGGTAAGTTTGGAGCACTTTGGAAATCGTAGTCCGAAAGGAAACGAGTCAAGTCGATGTAGTTAAATGAGCAGCTTTCCTCGCTCAAGCTGAGTCCCCTGAACTATCCACAACTGAAATCAGCCTAAATCTGTCTTTATCTCCAAAACATCAGTGGTTGGGAGTATTCTTAAAAGACACATTTGTTCTGTCTTTATTTTATCTTGACCAGACCTGTAGGGTCTGTAAGGGACAATCTAAGGCCTGCTTCACTTACATAACTTCAGTGCTTTTACCATAAAATATTTAGTGATGGTTTATTGCTAAATAAATAAGTAAATTAAAAACTCTATCGCTGTGGTGCAATTGCTTTTTGACTGTTTTTTGAACACATTTTAGGGTACTACACACCAACTTGTTATGGTACGTTTTTATTTATTTTAATTTAGTTGAAATTGTTATGTCCAGAATTAAAGCCAAATTAAAGCATATTGTATTGTTATTGTGAGGCCATTATTGTCTATCGCATTTCATCATGAACACAGTATATATTGTCCCATCCCTAGTGTCTATGTTTGCGAGTTAAAATGTGGATTACGTACTGAAAAAATACACTAAAAGTAATATTTTAGTATATTTTGAGAGCTAGCAGAAGTCATTTAAATCAAAACACCTTGTGTTTCTTAATGCATAGTATTTTAAATATTAGTTTCCTCCATTTCATATCCATCCCCTCTGATTTACCCAATCTGTGTCTTTCCAGCAAGTTTGCAGTCTATGTCCTTGCTCTTGGAATTACAGGCCTGGTCTTGAATGGTAGGGTTGTTCCTCGTATGCCCCTCTGGCTCCTCTGCAGGCTCAACCCTATCAAAGGCCCACAAACCGCACATCCTGTGAGGTGCTGTTTTTGTGGTTGGCCAAGGGGCGTGGCAGAGCGAGGGCTGGACATCAATGAGAAAGGGAACACGAGTACAACTTTAGCTTTTTCTGTTTTTATTCTTTGTTTAGTGGAGACAGTACAAATAATTATTGTATTTTACATGTAGTGTTTTCTCAGTGAAAGACAATCGTGTGTCCCCTGTGGGTAACTTTAGCTGACTCTGATATACAGGCTTTGATTTAGTGTATTGGGTTATTTTCACAGAGTAAAGCATTTTCAACTGAAAATGCATTACTTTAAACCAAATCGACCAATAAAAAATTGTGAATTTTGAATGAATAGAACTTCAGTAACTCCAACATCGCATCGTCAATATTTGAGCTCCTACTATAAAAATGTGTCACGAGACAGAACTGAGGCTCAAGCGCAGACAGCACAACAGGAGGCACAAATACAAGTAACTGATTTATTTCACAAAACAGAATTCAACATAAAACCAACCAGCGCCCTAAGTGGGGTAGTGGAGAACTAAGGAAGTGCTGAGCAAACTGAGGGAGACCTAATACTAAGGTTAAATAAGAACAATCAGGAAACTACTGACGAAACCAAAATTCTAGGCCTAAAGGCATAAACTAAGAAAGGGCAAAAACTAACAAAAGAAAACCTCTGAACCCCGAATGGGCAGGAACACTGAGACGCTCGAGCTGCAGCCAACACAGACGAAAGGAAGGAGCCTGGCACAGGAGTGGGGAGGAACCAGCTGAAGGGTGGAGAGAGCAGAGAGATTCCAGAGATGAAGGAGGCAGAAGGGATCCCAGCGGCGGAGAGGGTCTGAGTGAGCAATGTTTTATGGTTTGGCGTCGGTTTGTGGTCTGCCAGTGTCTTAAGTAGTGGTGTGAATACTTGCAGGTGGGGAGACCACTCCCCGCCGCAGCTGGAAGCAATCCTGAAGATTAGAGGTGAGTAGTCCGGACAGTGAGGCATGGAGACCACCAGATGGTGCCAACGGACCACTTCAGGAGATGCCAGAAGTAGAGGACATGACAGTACCCCCCCTCCTACGTGCGCCTCCAGGCGCACGACCAAAACGTTCAGGACGCCGCCGCTTGAGGTCCCTGATCAGGTCTGGGCAAAGGATCCGACTGCGGGGGACCCAGCTCCTCTCCTCAGGCCCGTATCCCTCCCAGTCCACGAGAAACTGGAGGCCGCGACCCCTGCGGCGAACATCCAGCAAGCGCCGAACCGAGTAGGCGGGTGAGTCATCCACCATCCGGGGGGGGGGGGGGGGGGGGAACAGGAGGAGCCAGGGGGGAGTCCCTGGAGGGCTTGACCTGCGAGACATGGAACGTGGGGTGAATTTTCATAGTTCGGGGAAGGGTGAGACGTACCGCTGTCGGACTGATGATCCTCTCCACGGGGAAGGGGCCGATGAACCGAGGCGCTAGCTTCCTGGATTCAACCTTCAGAGGGAGGTCCTTGGCCCTCAACCAGACTCGTTGGCCCACAGAGTAGGTTGGTGCCGGGCAGCGACGGCGGTTGGCCTGCCGCTCCATCCTCTCAGTTGATTGTATAAGTCTGGCCCTGGCCCTGTCCCAGACCCTTTTGATCTGACTGACGAAGGTTTGTACAGAGGGAACGGAGAGTTCTTGTTCCTGGGAGGGGAACAGCGGAGGTTGATAGCCGAGGGAGCACTGAAAAGGAGACATCCCCAGAGAAGAGTTTATCTGTGAATTGTGTGCATACTCCACCCAGGTCAGATGCTCACCCCAGGAAGTGGGGTTGGAGGAGACCAGACACCGGAGGTACGTCTCCAGAGACTGATTGGCCCGCTCCGCTTGGCCATTAGACTGAGGGTGAAAGCCAGAGGTGAGACTGAGGGTGGCTCCTAGAGCAGCGCAGAAGGCCTTCCAGACTCCGGAGATGAACTGTGGACCCCGGTCCGAGACAATGTCTGCTGGTATCCCGTGCAACCGGAAGACGTGGTCAACTAGGAGGGATGCCGTCTCCCTGGCTGAGGGGAGTTTGGGAAGGGCGACGAAGTGTGCTGCTTTGGAAAAACGATCAACAATGGTGAGGATGACCGTGTTACCTCCAGAGGGGGGTAGCCCCGTGACGAAATCTACAGCGATGTGTGACCAAGGCCGAGTGGGCACTGGGAGTGGTTGAAGGAGGCCCGAGCTGGGTCTATAAGGGGTCTTGCCCCGGGAGCAGGTGGGACAAGCGGCGACAAAGTCCCGAGTGTCTCTTTCGAGAGAGGGCCACCAAAACCTCTGCCGCAGGATGGCTGTGGTCCGGAAGCCCCCAGGGTGGCAGGCGAAGCGAGAGGTATGAGCCCACTGGAGCACCTGGGTACGCACAGACTCAGGAACATAGAGAACATTAGGCGGGCAGTTACCTGGGATTGGCTGTTGGGGCTGTGCTTGACGGACCTGATCCTCCACTTGCCAGGTTAGAGAGGCGACAAGACGAGCAGGGGGAAGGATAGATTCTGGGTCACCAGAGGGTTCGTCGCAGGAGAACTGACGAGACAGGGCATCCGGCTTGATGTTACGGGACCCCGGGCGATACGTGAGGGAAAACTGGAAGCGACAAAAAAACAGCGCCCAGCGGGCCTGCCGAGAGTTCAATCTCCTGGCTGAACGAATGTACTCCAAGTTCTTATGGTCCGTCCAGACAATGAATGGGTGCTCTGCCCCCTCCAGCCAGTGACGCCACTCCTCTAGAGCGAGCTTGACCGCCAGCAGTTCCCGGTTCCCCACATCGTAGTTCCGTTCTGCTGGGGTCAGGCGGCGAGAGAAGAAGGCACAGGGATGCAGCTTTTGGTCAGATGGGGTCCTCTGGGAGAGCACGGCCCCAACCCCGGAGTCCGAGGCATCCACCTCGACCACAAACTGAAGGTGGGGATCTGGCTGAACAAGGATAGGAGCAGAGGTAAAGCGTACCTTGAGGGACTGGAATGCTTGCTCGGCCTTGGGGGTCCACTGGAAGGGGATTGAGGTGGAGGTCAGGGCTGTGAGAGGGGCTGCCACCCTACTATAATCACGGATGAAGCGGCGGTAAAAGTTAGCGAAGCCCAAAAAACGCTGTAACTGTTTCCGGGTCTCTGGCTGGGGCCACTCGGTGACAGCCGACAGCTTGGCCGGATCCATCATAACACGTCCTGGGGAGATGACAAAACCCAAGAATGATACAGTAGTAACGTGAAACTCACACTTCTCCGCTTTAGCAAAAAGGCGGTTCTTCCACAGGCGCTCCAAAACCAAGCGGACATGGCTGACGTGTTCCTCCTGGTCTCTGGAATAAATCAGGATATCGTCTATGTAGACAAACACAAAGCGGTTAATCATATCCCGGAGCACATCGTTAACCAGGTTCTGGAAGACGGCGGGGGCATTCGTGAGGCCAAAGGGCATTACTAAGTACTCAAAGTGTCCCAGGGGGGTATTAAAACCCGTCTTCCACTCATCTCCCTCTCTTATTCTCACCAAATGATAAGCATTTCTCAGGTCTAGTTTGGAGAACACTTTGGCCCCGTGGAGAAGGGTGAAGGCAGAGTTTATCAGAGGTAGAGGGTACTTGTTCTTCACAGTTATATTATTTAGGCCCCGAAAGTCAATACAGGGTCGCAGGGACCCGTCCTTCTTATTTACAAAAAAGAATCCCGCACCTACCGGAGAAGTGGAGGGCCGAATGATACCTGCTGCCAGGGCGTCCCTAATGTAAGTCTCCATGGCGGCCTGCTCGGGTTTCGAGAGGTTGTACAGACGGCCAGAGGGCAAGGTGGCTCCGGGCAGGAGCTCGATGGCACAGTCGTAGGGCCGGTGAGGAGGCAAGGATAGGGCATCCTCCTTACTGAAGACTGGAACTAGGTCATGGTAAACCTCAGGAACGCCGGACAGGTCTGGAGGCCGAGGATCTGGCTTGGGATTTACAGGAGCAGGGGATGGGGCTGAACGGAGACAGTTAGCATGACACCCAGTACTCCAGGACTTAACCTGGCTGCCGCACCAGTCAATAGAGGGGTTATGTTTAATCAACCAGGGGTGCCCCAGCACCAACTGTGGGCGCGAATGTTCCATCAAGTGAAAGGTTAGTGTTTCATGATGGTTACCTGCTAACCGGAGGGAGACAGGAACTGTTTTCCGGCGGATCGTGGCCAGGGAGAGGCCGTTGAGAGAACGGGCCTCCACGGGAGAATCCAGTGGCACCGATGGGATGTGGAGCTGCCTGGCGAGGTCCGAGTCAAGGAAGTTCTCCTCGGCCCCAGAATCCACCAGCACGGTCACAGAAAGTGAGTGGTTCTGGAAGCTGAGTGTGGCGGGTAGCTGTAGCAGATGAGGGGAGGTGGAAGCAGTCCGGCTCACTCGTAGACTCCCCGTCACGAGTGAGCCCTCTCTTTTGCTGGTCTCTTGGGGCAGGAAGCAATGAAGTGCCCGGAACCCCCACAGTAGAAACAGGTGTTAGTAGCCCGCCTCTGCTCCCTCTCTTGCTGAGTCAGCGGTGCCCCACTGATCCTACCAACCTCCATGGCCTCGGGGGCAGCCTCAGGGAACGGTGCGGGCGTAGCAGACTGGAGAGTGGGACTCAGTCGGCGGGAGGGTGCTGAGTCCCTCCAGTGTGAGCGCTCTCTGCGCCTCTCCCTCAACCGATTGTCAAGCCGGATGGCGAGGGAGATTAGGGCCTCCAGGCTGGCCACCTCCTCCTTGGTGGCGAGTTCATCCTTCAGAGCCTCGGACAGTCCCCTATAGAATGACCTCTGGAGGGCCGGATCGTTGAACCCACTGGTAGCTGCAAGGGCCTGGAACTCCACGGAGTACTCTGCAACACTGCGGGCCCCCTGCCTCAAGGCCATGAGGCGATCTCCAGCGTCTCGGCCCCGAACTGGGTGATCGAAGACGCGCCTCATGTCTGCAGAGAAGCGGGAGTAGGAGGAGCAGACCTCCCCCTGTTTCTCCCACACAGCTGTTCCCCAGTCCCGTGCAGGTCCCCGTAGAAGGCCAATTAGATATGCGATTTTAGCCCTATCGGACGCGTAGGAAGTCGGTTGTAACTCAAAGACGAGTGAAACCTGAGTCAGGAAGGCCTGGCAAGAACCGAGATCCCCAGCATAGCGCTCAGGAACCGGAACCGTGGGTTCACGGCCTACCGTGGCCAGAGCCGAGGGAGAACCTACAACCGTCGTCTCGTGGGCATTAGTGGGGGTAGGCTGGCTACCTGACGCAGCTATGGAAGATGCTAACACGGACTGCTGACCAGTAAGGTGAGACATTTGACTGATTAAAGCATTAACGCTAGACGCAAGAGTCCTGAGTAGCTCCTCATGCCGGCCTAGAATTGCGTCATGACTAACTACAGCCTGATGAGCGGCTGAGCCCTCATCTGTCGTGCGATCTGCTGAGCTCATTATGGCCAAACCATACTGTCACGAGACAGAACTGAGGCTCAAGCGCAGACAGCACAACAGGAGGCACAAATACAAGTAACTGATTTATTTCACAAAACAGAATTCAACATAAAACCAACCAGCGCCCTAAGTGGGGTAGTGGAGAACTAAGGAAGTGCTGAGCAAACTGAGGGAGACCTAATACTAAGGTTAAATAAGAACAATCAGGAAACTACTGACGAAACCAAAATTCTAGGCCTAAAGGCATAAACTAAGAAAGGGCAAAAACTAACAAAAGAAAACCTCTGAACCCCGAATGGGCAGGAACACTGAGACGCTCGAGCTGCAGCCAACACAGACGAAAGGAAGGAGCCTGGCACAGGAGTGGGGAGGAACCAGCTGAAGGGTGGAGAGAGCAGAGAGATTCCAGAGATGAAGGAGGCAGAAGGGATCCCAGCGGCGGAGAGGGTCTGAGTGAGCAATGTTTTATGGTTTGGCGTCGGTTTGTGGTCTGCCAGTGTCTTAAGTAGTGGTGTGAATACTTGCAGGTGGGGAGACCACTCCCCGCCGCAGCTGGAAGCAATCCTGAAGATTAGAGGTGAGTAGTCCGGACAGTGAGGCATGGAGACCACCAGATGGTGCCAACGGACCACTTCAGGAGATGCCAGAAGTAGAGGACATGACAAAATGACCTTACTTTTAACAAGACAGTAGGGTACTTTCAGACTGCAGGCAACTGTGACCCAAATCCATTTGTTTTGCTCATACACGACTTTTGTGTGATCTGTTAAAGGGCCCATGTTATGCTATATCAACTTTTCTGTGCTTTAAACATCATAAAAGTGCTATTAGGGCTTCATACACATGCCCAAAGTGTTTTTTTCATTGATTCCCTCAATCGTTAGTTAGAGGGTGATTTGCTTCTTTCTTACTGCAGGGCGAGCCCAAACACCTCGCTCCAATCTGATGACGCGTTCCCACTTTGATGACGAATATTGACGCGACACTGAGCTGGAGAAGCCGCGCCTCCAGGAAGCCCTCTGCCGTAATTGACATGTAAACAGACACGCTCACGAAGGTGAGCATGTCAGCGTCCTTTGCACAGTGCTATGTATGTATTTTCTACAGTCTATGTATGTACTGGCGAACGCCCCGCCCCCACGCTGTGTCTCGTGTTTATAAAGCAGCATGAGCTCAGCTATGGATTGGGTGGGAGGAGGGCAGGCCGTCCTCTAGCCCTACGTCATCGTGCGGGGAGGAGGAAGTCAGTGTCCCGTCTACAGACACGCCCACTCATGAATATGCATAAGTAGGCCGCAAATTAGCCTGTTTGTGTAGAGTTGCTCAGAAACAGGTGAGTTTGGGAAAATAAAATATGCATTAAGACCTGCTCTGTGAACATAGCCTGAGAGTCTGTTTGAGGCAAGCAGTGAATGGTGTAGAAACATTTCTGTGTGGTCATGAAAGGTTTTCTTTCTTCTAGGTGAAAATTGGGCTGTAAATGAGACAGTTGGCCGCTGGTTTTATTGCCCCATCACCAGACTAAAAAAGAAAAAATTCAACCAAAACATTCCCAGTATGAGATGTTTCTCTTCAGTGTTGCTGTCTAATGGTACATTTCTGTGTGGAAGAAGTTCAGTTTATGCAAAACTTTGAACACATTTTATAGACTAATGTATTTTCTAAGCAGGCTCAACATCAGATCTTTTCTTGGAGTCATAAAAAAGGGATTTGGTTAATCATACCTTGTCTTTTTACTAGTATTTGTTTTCATTAACTTGAAAGAGAGAATATTTGAGCTTGAACTGGAAAAAGAAAAACAGCCCCAGGTCTTTCCTTCTTCTTTGTTGTAGAAGTTCTTTGAAATGTTTGTTTTTACAAAGGTTCTGAAGGGACCCATATTGAGATTTTTGCATTAGATGAGATTATTCTAATGACACGATGATTTAGTCAATTGTTTGAAGTAGTTTCTTTGAAGGAATGGGTGCTTTTTAACCAATTATACATCAAGATTTGACAGAAGGATCGAAAGGGGAGGGCTCTTGACTTTGATTGAGAGGTTTAAAAGTGTTCTGTCGAAAAACTCGAGTACTCTTTCCTCTAAAAACATAATTGCACCCATATTTTGCAAATGATGTCTAATCTGTATTAAAAAATGTGAGATCCGGCTACAATTTGTTGTTCAAGGTTGTGGTGGCTTTTGGCTGGGAGCTTTGTCAGTGACACACTAACTGCTGCTGTGTGTGTCATTTTGTCTTCCGTCTCACAGTTTCCTGCAACCCAGTGGTGCCACATTGCCTAGACTGTGGGAACACTTTGTCATCCCAAACAGCCTGCTGCTCTAGCTGGCGTTGGGCCACGGATCCATGTCCTTGCACATCTTGAGTGTCTGTATGTCGCAAGAGTGGCTTTACAAGAGCAGTCCTTTAAAGTAGGGGTGTACACACTGAGTCGAGGCAGATGCACAGTGTTAATGAGCGCAAGCTGATGGAATGTCGGAAAATCAAAACATTTAAACAATTAGGAAAAAAAGACTGTGTCGGAAGAGGTTTGTACGGATGTTTGATACGGATCCACATTTGTCAAAGAACGCTGGCTCATCAAATATTGTTACGGGCCACACAACTAGTCTTTTTTTAAATTGAACTTTGCATTATCCTTGTCTTTTCCTTTACACTAGTTCCCACTTGTTTGTAGTGAGGAGCCATGTCAATATTCTGATTGATGAAAGCCTGTATGGATCCGTTCCAGTTTACTTTTATGTAACTCTTTCTTCAGGTCTCAGACTACAGGTTTCTCATACTATTGTTGCCTCTAACAAACATCCAAACTGTAAAGGTAGGCATGCCCGGCCACGTTTCAGCCTGAGGTTAGCTTTGTTGAAATTGAATGGCTGGCCTGACATATGAGCTTGAGCATCTTTATCTTTCCCATCACTATGATCCCCGAACAAAAGCTAACAAAGCACCACAGATGAAAAGTGATGTTGTTTAAAATGTAAAATTTTGGATGTGTAATGTGAATCCCGTTTGTTTAGCGCAATCTTTTTTTGGAATAATATCAAAATTATTTTCATCCAGGTTTTCTTTCTTTCTTTTTTGACACACTAGACCCCACACTGGTCCCTTTAGGGCACCAGACAGAGCAGCTGGGTATGTTCTCGAGATGAATGAATAAAGTGGGCGAGGTCGGGCCAAGACACTATAAAAACAACATCAATGTATTCTTCACAGATTCCTTTTTTTTATGTTGAGCCCCACAGACTGACCCACTTACCAGCTTTTAAGCATCTCTTAAGACCTATTATGCTCTGATTAAGATTGTTTTTAGGTACTTTTTAACTCTGAGTGAGAATGAAAGGGTGATTGGATATTATTATTGAAAATAACAATAAAAACAATATTGCCATTTTAATTTTAGGAAGTAAATTGTATTTTATCTCTGTCCGTTCTCTGCGATCATGATTATTCTGAGCACTGACATATCTCCCCTAGTGGCAGGAGAAAAATACTTGCTGTCACTTTTCAGATTAAAGTAAATTTAATCAACGGAGTCATCTCCAGGTTTAGTTTGCTGAAATCATTGGATTTTAGTCGTTTTATACTCAAGCTAAAAGGAACTCTCATGTGTGAATTAGGGCTAAAACAATTGCAGTTGGTATTCTTAATGTTGGAAAAATACCAATGGTCACAAAGTATTTAGTGATAAAAATACTAATATATTGTTTTTTATAGTTTTTGAATATTTTTGACATGTACATCACATGATTCAATAGCAATTAATTACACTGAGTGATTAAGTATTATGAGCAAACAATTGACATTTGGGCTCTTTTCTTTAGTGTGTCTCTGTGTTACCATTAGAATCCAGTAAAAATGTAAACCAGACGCTGGTGTTGGCCTTAAGGAAAGTACTTTTTTGAGTTGGTTTTTAAGTCACCACCAATATCAAAGCAATCACCCACTACAGCAAACACAGGCAAACAAATTCAGCCACATAAAACTAGGTCTGTTGAACAGACCAGTGTCCAGCTCAAATGTTTCAGTGTTACCCAGCAGCTGTGCAAACAGCTCCATCTCTAAAGCCTGCTTACTTCTCCCAGGGTTCCGTCCCTCACTTTCTTATTTTATTTGGATCTGAGCGACGGTCCTCACAGGCCACCCTAAAGTCAGCAGTGATTGATCCCTTCCCGCTTTCTGTTGGCTTCTCATCTGTTGGCTGTCGCCTCCAACCTGCTGGCTTTTGACTCAATAGACAGAAACGGCTTAATCTTTTTGGAAATGGTTGTTGCATTTCAGTTATGGAAATTATACATTTTAAAAATCATTCTATTCAATAAAACTGATTTAGGGAGTTTCGAGGAGTCCTTTAGTGTAACATCTGTTCTTTAGATTCTTAAATGTTGTGGAGGTGTATCACAGGCACTGTTGCATAATGTGTAGACACTCTACTGAAGTAGTATAACCTGGCATGAGAGCTGAAGATCTGCTTGATCATGAAACACCTCAATAAATGTCTCTCCAGCTCGCAGCGTTTCTATCTTTTCTCAACAGCAAGCCAACTTTGGATCACAGCAGCCTACAGCGCATCTACTGGAAGCCTCTTCGTGGTTTTGGAAGCTGCGCACATGTCAGTCAAGCATTGTAATGGAGTCCATATTGCCCGCTCTGTAATATTTTAGGAAAGAAATGCTTTAGAAATGCTGGCAGCATTTTGTGTGTCATTTGGCTTCACTTAATGTAATAGAAGAGTGTTTCAAGCCTTTTTGGCAGCCCAACTGTAGAACTTTAAAGGATTTCTTCTTTCCAATGGCATAATTCTGTCCCAGACACCTTTAATGTCATAAATTGGATTTATTTTTTTTACGATTGTTGTAGTTTACCCGACCTTCTGTAGTGAGGCCTAGATATATTCAGTAAAAACGTGCATATTGAACCCAGCTGGGTACAGGCGGGTTTAAAAACACTTAATTACAGGAATACATTTTTCACGGTTTTACCAGCCTTATAGAGTCATCACAAGATTGCGAAAGCTGTAGTTACCTTTAAAATATAGATATTTTGTGGGATGCTCAAAAAAATAACCGGTTAATAACAAATGTTAAAATCTTTTCCAACAGAGAGACCTTAGTGAGTCAAGCAACTGATGGAAAAGAGCCAATCAGGTAGCTCTATATTATAAAATATCAGGCATGGAACAGTTTTTATCGTATTGTGTGTGCTTTGATAATCTCAACACAAAACATCAAACAAAGACTGACTCTCTCAAACCCCCCAATCTTCCTTCAAGCCAGAAATCACACGTGATCAATTATGATCAAACAACGTGATCTAATGCTTACTTATTTAAAAAAGTGACTTGGAGCACCACCTAAAGTCGGTAAAGCCGGGGGGGAATATAATATTATAGTTGTCAGCCATGTTTGAGATATTTGAACGTGCTGAACTCGAAGAGAGGAATTTTCAACAAGTTCCGAGTTGCCTATAACTCAGCATTACGTGTTTCTCGGTCAGCTCGCTTCTTGATTGGCTACACTCAGTTCCACGTCACAAATCACGGGGTCTTGATGAGTCGGGAGTCGTCGACTTTCACCACACACAAAAAGAGTTTTGGTCATTAATATTTAACAAGTTTATTATTTACGATCATTGGCCCCGACCCGTTTCGGAGCCGATTATCAAGACAAATTCACTCTTAATGCACCTCAGACCACAGGGTAATCTTATAGGATAATCTAATAAAACACAAAATAATATGGGATTTGTGGAAAGGGAGAACACCAGTATAAAAATAGCCTGATTATCTTTATGTATGTATTATTGTCAACAGACAATCCAACATGTGTATTCCAAGGGAACACGTTTGGGAGCTACCAATCCAAAGATCTTGCTAGAATAAAAATTACTTTTATTTTCTCAAAAATGATTAAAGACGCTCTTTTGTCTGGGTCATACACATGGGCTGTTGTTGATCGAGTTGCTCTTAAGCTCAGGATCTCACTCACTTCCATCTGCCTT
Organism: Gouania willdenowi; assembly: GCF_900634775.1. NCBI lineage: Eukaryota > Metazoa > Chordata > Actinopteri > Blenniiformes > Gobiesocidae > Gouania > Gouania willdenowi. Next base: position 50,641,923 of record NC_041049.1, read on the forward strand.
ATATTAACAGTGTAGAAGGGAGATGAGAGTAGGTTAGGCAAGGCGACTTAGAGATGACTTCACATCTGGGTTCAATCATTTATTTGAAAGAAATTGGGAATAGGTCAAATACTGACTTGTTAGTTCAGTGACACAGGTGTGTGCCATGTGTGAGACACTTATATGGAAATGTTAAAAATTCCATTATGTCCAACTTATCGGGTCTACTCCACTTTTTGTTCATTTTACTTCTTAGCATGTCTTGTTGAATTTAGATATCACTTTTTAAAATGTTGCAATGATCATTCCCTTAGCTGTATGTTTTATTTGCCACTAATTACATACAATTTAACTAAAACAATCTTAATGTTTAAATTAATTTTCATTAATAAAAGCTATCACCCTGCTGTACTTCATTCTGTTAACATCTGTGAAATGATATCTGGAGTCATGAATACTAATATATTGAAAAATTAGTGTTTTACAAACAAAAAATTAAGCTGGTGTTAACATGTTACTGCCATCACTTCCAAGTTACAAAACACGACACTTAACAAGTTGAGTAAAGTGATTGGAAACTGTCCTAAAGATCCAATTTCTTTTCCATATCATTGACCATATGGCAGCCATTTATCAGGAAATTATGAATGATCACCGTGCTAAAAAGTGTGACAGCAGGCCATTGTTGGAGTTACATTTTGTTAACTGTAAGCGTTTATACCCAAATGTTCCCCCTCCAGCTGCAATTGAAAGTCCATATGAATGACAAACTGATCAGACGTTTAGTAATTACCTATCGTGATACTTATCCCATCTCATATCCTGCCTCCAGAGATTGCTTGGGCAACTCCCCCATTCCCAAACCTAAGATCTGAAGCAGATGGCGGGGCTAGGCACCCCCTACATTGTTCCCCTTCTAATGCTTCAGCTGCTATTTCAGGTGCAGGTGGAAATGCAACTCTGAGACTGATGTGGCACAGCTTGTACTAGATAGACGCTGGAGCAAACTGTAATCAAAGCGTATGAACTCTTTGGGTTTAGTCTAATGTGGTACCTTGGGAGGTTTGCATTGCTGCACTCAGCAGAAATAGTAGCAGGCCCTGTTTGAGAGTCAGGCATAGTTAAAAATTAACTTTCAGCAAATGTGGACAATCAAGGGAGAATATATTGTTTGGTATTCAAGACAAGAAATAAAACTCTTATCTGTCTGGCCCCGACAGGGGCTGAGTTGTTTTTAGTGAAACCCAGTTTCTCTTTCCAAGAGTCAATGTGGTGGGTCAGTAACCATCCTGCTTAGCAGGTGCTTTCCTTCACAGCAAAGCATGTCAGAACCTATTCTGTGTGACAACTTTGGGCATACCATGAAGCAGGTAATGGGAATTATCCGATATGGCATGAAAAGGAGCAATTGGGTAAAGCAGACTACACACTTCAAGACTTCTTAAACCCTTAACATGAAGATAAAAAAGATCTGACATTGAACAGTTTTGATGGTACTGTGTATGTGAGCTCTGATAATCCTAACACAACATACACCCATAACCATTCTGTCCTACCACCAATCTTCCTATAAGCAAGACATCTAACGTGATTAGATGGGATCTAGCAATGTGATCTAATGCTGGGTTGAGTGGATTCCAGTCAACTTGGGATTTTCAACCTCCTACTTGAAAAAGTGGCTTGGAACATCACCTGAAATTTTTTTATATTCTTTGTTTTGGTTGTAATAAATGAACATATTTAATAGTCGGCTCCCGACCCACTTTAGATCCAATTATCAGGACAAATTCACTTTTAACACACCTCAGACCACAGGATAATCTTATTAGATAATTTTTATCTAAAACATGAAATAATCTTGCATTGTCATCCTTGGTCAAGAACGGAAAAAAAACGCCACAAAAACTATCTTTATGTGATCATCATGTAGGCCAAACCAAATCCACTGTCCACATCTAAACAGGTATTGCTTTTTGGGTAACTACATGATCATCAGTCATCTGGATTTGCTGCTGACCACTCTGCAGGTCAGGCTTTCACTCTGTAATCCAGTTCCTAATTCCTTGGAATATAAATGGTTCTTACTTTTAAAAAACATGTTTGTATCAAATATACCCAATACATTTATGCTTGCTAGTTACAGGAAGTGAAATTAAACGAGTACCAGTAATTGTTAATCAGCTAGCTGCGTTTCTTCAAAATTTGAAGTGTTATTTCTTACGACAGCACACAGGTGTTCTCTACCCTCACTCAGCCTGCTAGTTTAAAAGGGATCACAGAGGGCTTTGATGCTGTCCCTCTTCAGAGGCCTTTACACGTGCTTACCATACAGACGACTTCAGAACAGCAGGAATGTACCATGTAATAGCAGAGTGGCACTCGTGATGATAGTTTGACAGTTGAAGCTTGAGAAAAAGTTACGATTACAGTTGTGAGATGTTTGAAGATCTTCGGTGTCCTAAATGTCACTCATTGTTGGTTGTCTAAGCTTTGTAAGACTACCATGGCAACTGATTTTACCCTTACTATATGATTCAAATAAAGCCTTGGTGTGATCAAAGGGATCTTTATATGGTCTCAATCAGGATTGCAACACGTCCTTTATGTAAAATATGTACTTGCAGTAACAGAAGGATATTCCCTCTCTCCGAGCCTTCTGTTAGATCCCTGGCTCAGCTCATGTCTACATTAAGGAGAGTGGATCAGTTTATATGTGAAAGCAAATGGAAGCATTATCTAACAGTCATTGATTAGTTGTACACCTATTGGTGTTGTAGGGAGTTGAGATGATGTCTCAAGAGTGACTTTAGCCACACTGCCAGACCATCAGACACCAGTTTAACTATAAAAATACCATGGAAATTATGTAATATTGTCCCAAAACATTGTTTGTGAAACCTTGAAATACCCATCCGGCAAATCACCCTTACATTTTGCACAAAACCCAGCACAGCCGTGTGCTTGTTGATGGTTCTGCCTTGACGTGTCACTAGGGAAAATGATCACCAATTCAACTAATACAAGAACAAGATTAGTCTTACGACCGGCAAACAAGAGACATGAAAGGGTAAAGAGAATGTCAGGAAACAAAATGCAATAAATGGGTTCAGAAAAGGGAGAAAAATAATAATAATAATATTAAACATATCTTTACACTTACTAAGTTGGTCTTAGTAATGAATGGGTGTGTAACTACTTGCAAAAGGTGCTGTCAGTTCCTCTTTACTCCCTGATTCGGCTCGGATAGGATCCAGTAACCACTTTGCAACTTGTATAGCTTCTTCTCTAGATGGACATCTCTGAACAGTTGTTTGGTTTGCTTCAGCACTACTAGTTTCTTTAGGCAGAGTGGAAAATAAGGATGCTACATGAAGTTTACTCCTGCTCTTTGTAAATGCCCCTACCTGTTTCAAGAGGTTTCCCAACTTAAGCCTTTTCTTTAAACCTCATTCTGTTTAGGAATCTTTGCCTTGAAGGGTCTCTAGCAATGCTTGATACTTTGCTCTGTCTTGCAATGCTTATATACTTGTCACCCAAAACTTTCTTTAAAAACATCATCTTTTAGCACAATTGTGGGCATTTTACAGCTCCTACTTGGTAAAGTCAGTGTTTCAGTCCACACACAGTTATTAGATAATCCTAGATCTGACTATAAACCTAGAACATCCTTGGCTTCTGGCAAGTCTAGCTATATGAATTACAGTTGTCTTGAAGGTAAAAATAAAGGCTTTTCTCAAGAATTGATATCTTTATTTTGTCAAATCTTTTATATAATTATTTTTTATGAGCACCTTTTACCTTTGTACTATTAGTTTGTCAGGAATCAAACAGAAAGACCAAGGGTGTGCCATAATATCAATATCTCGTCTTGCCGTACGTTATTGATATACGTATGTATATATATATATACATGATACACAGAGATGATGCAGTATATACCAGTACAATGAGACAATGGGTGAGGTGTGGATAATTAAAAATTTAGTGTGTGCGCGTGCGTTAAGAAGAGCCACTGTGCAGTATACACTTTGTTTTACTTGGCTGTCATTCATGTGAAATTGATTGACAATTTTTTTGCAATTCCTGTGAAATAAATTCAGTGCAGTCAATACATTCTGAATTTCTTCTGTGACACAAATATCGTAATGTATCGTGGATTAAATTTCTTGCAATAAATTATCGTTATCGTGGGCAAAATATTGTGACAGTATCGTATTGTGTGGTACCTGGCGATACCCTGCCCTACCATCCAAGCTGTTACTTTTACAGTGACACCTCAAGCATGCTGTGAAGTAAATGCTTTGTGACGGCATGATGGAGCCTGTCTGTTTGTATTTTCATCTTCAAAAAATGAGGAATCGCTCGATATTCCTCTCCACTTAAGTCTGTGTGGCTCTAAATCACCTCATTAATCGGCTTCCTTCCAGATGCCTGGCCCCGGCCTCCCTCCATTAGGAGAAATCCATTACAGGCGGCCGCAGTGAAGGCAAGCTCACAATGAAAACAATCTTTGTGGCTCTGTGATGTGTATGCCATTTGTCCCCTTTAGGGGTTTAGATTTCGACTTGGCAACTGTGGCAGGCATGATACTTCAGAAAATACTTTTCAGAGAATTATGGCAGTTACCTTCACAGTCCCTTTAATACAACTCTAGATTTTTTTTCCCTGTTAAAAAGCAGCAAACACGGAATAAGAGTGTGTGCACGCTAATACTGCAAGTCTGGGTATGATAAAAATCAGATCCCTTCTACCCCCGAGTTATTTTCAGCCTAAATGAAACACCTGAGACTAGTGTTGTCACCCTTATATCACCACCAGTGTTCAGAGGGCCCATAATTAAAGGGTAATGAGCGGCACAGCGCTGCTCAGATGTGCTCATGTGAGCCATTAATGTCATATAATTACAAGTCCTAGGTGTTCTAAGAAAAAGAGAACTTGAGATCAATAAATTTTAGGGCTGGAATACGCCTGTAATCTGGTTAACAAAAGACATCTTGTGGCCAAGTCCAATACTGTTTTTTTACTACTGAGGTTTTGACTGCATACTAAGAAGTTTTCTTCCTGTGTCTTCACAGAAATTAGGGCCCAGCTGGTGGAGCAACAGAAATGTCTGGACCAGCAGACAGAGATGCGGGTCCAGCTGCTGCAGGACCTGCAGGACTTCTTCAGGAAGAAGGCCGAGATCGAGATGGAATATTCTAGAAACCTGGAGAAACTGGCCGAACGCTTCATGGCAAAGACACGCAGCACCAAGGATCACCAGCAGTACAAGTAAGAAGATGCTGTGCCAGATGCTCACTTCTTCACTGAGTGACTTTATAAATAATTAGATTAGATGTTTCATTTTGCTTGTCTATATGCGCGACTGTACAGTGCTGTATTGTGCAGCACAGAGCAGTGAGTTCATTCTGACTTTGGCACACTTATATTTTTGTGGTATGCAGCCCAGTGAGGCCTACATCTTTGCACAAGTAATTGGAAAGGATTTTCAATCAAAAGTAGCATTCTTAGAGTTTGTGGTTTAAGGGTTTGGCCATTTGACGAGGCTTGAGGTTTGCACGTTCCAAACATGTGTAATCGAAGGAAATTTTATTAAGTTGTTGCAAGTAAGTGTCAAGGCAGTGAATTTAGATTGACCTGTTTCATATGCGCATTAATTCCCGTCTGATGTTAAATTACTAAAGGCAGTGGTCCCCCTTTGAAGATTGACACATTTTCAGGGCCCTCCCATCGTAGCAAATTTTCAACAAAATGGGTTAAAAAAGTAATCTTTATTAAGAAAGTAAAAAATGTGAATATTCTTCTTAAAAACTGATAAAAAATAACATAAAAAGTGCAATCACGTATTTTAGAGTAATAATAAAATTATTTGGGTCCCAAGAGTTTTTTTTTCAAGAATTTATCTTGCTCATTGTGGAAGTCAATGAACCACTGACTTAAGGTGATGGTTTATTTTAATGCAAATAAACATTGGTTGAAAAATTTTCTCTGAAAATGTTCTGATTCCCTGTTTTTTGAACATTTATACACTAAGTACTATAACATAATAATAATAATAATAATAATAATAATAATAATAATAATAATAATAATAATAATATCCAGGACAGTTTCATATGGGTAGAAAAAGTTACGATTTTAAAACTGGATTTGATTCGGTTTCCTTTTACACTACACATTTAAAAGTGCTTCAAGCTTCTAGGAAAGCTCTGTACAGTTGCATTAATAGCTCATTTTGGGCAGCGTTGTACTTGCCAGGAGAAAAAAATCAACAGGGACCAGGACTGAAAACATTAAACTATCCTCATCAGCCAACTTGTTTACAACAATCACCAATGAAACAATGGCACATTCTTGTGGTGTCAGTGGTTTTACCTAAGTGTGTACCTTTTTGGCATGGCAAACTGCAAATAAAATACTTACTGTCCACTTTATCAATGTTGTTACACCAGTTTTCAATGAACATTTTTCAGCCAGACAAAAAATTGAATGGTTATTGTATTATCTTTCTATGAATGGTTTCTTAGGGCCCCATAAAATTCATTTTATTTTTTCGCTTTAATTTTCATTTTTTTTTAAGACATATTAATCTTTTTTTTCCCAGAAAATTATTAGTTTTTAACTCCTGTGAGTAAACAAAGTAAATACTAATAAAAAAGAAAACCATAAATAAACAAAAAAGTATGTCAAAAATAAAAATGTAATTTAGGAGTAAGATACAATTCAAAGGTAGATATAAGTTGTACTGACATGGATTATTCTGACTGCTCCTTTTTGATTATCTATATTTATCATATAAAGATGTATGAGAGCGGCATTAATGTCACCCATCACCCCTCAGGGATCAATGGTTTACTGAATTTGAGCAGGTTTATTGATTACGTTTTCATTAACTTAATTTTGTATTTTGTATAGGGATCCACCGATTATTCGGTAGCTGAAAATATTCAGCCGATTATTGCAAAAAAAGTCACATTCGGCCTTCGGTTTAGTGAGTCAAAAGCAAGGCAGAATAGTAACGTGTGACGCAATCAAACAACGTGCAGTGATTTTGAGTCGGAAAAGTGTGTGCGCGTTGCTGCAGAACCAGCAGCAGCAGCTCCTCTCCACACACAAACACAACCAGACTCTATCCTTTCCGCTCTCCATCGTCCGTCACCGCGTAAAAGTTGGAAGCCGTCCAATTCCACAACTGAGCCTGTTGTTAGCGCTGTGAGCCACGAATTCGTTAACATCCCCATCGTTTCCTCCTTACACTACACCGGGTCTCGCTGCATAGGCTGGTGTAGCATTAGCACAGAGTGCTAACAGCTGATGTGCATAAACAATGGGCCCATGGCTTCAACAGTGACTCCCAACACGATCGGCAGCAGAAAAAGTAGTGCAGTTTGGGCGTCCAGTAGTGTAGTTTGCATTTACATATATGGCAATAAAATATAATATATATTCTACATTAAACCGCAGTGCTGTTTTAGTTGTAAGATAGTTGGAGAGGGAGGAGCTTACATTCTAGGAGGCGTGTTAGGTGCCGTCACCTGCCAACGTGGACAAAATCCAACTGTCCCGTTTAAAGCTGACTTTTTACAAAATGTGGAATAACAAGGGAGGGAGGAAACAGAACTTTTTCAACTTTGTCCCTCTGAATGAGGCTAAAGGGATGTATATCACTGTAGCAAAAGTGATTTTTTTCATCATACCTCCCATTTAATGCACTTTTTAAATGCATGTTTTTTTTAATTTGAAGGGCTAATATAAATGAAAAACTTTATGGTTTTTTTTTTTTTTTTTTTTTTTTACAGCAAAGGCTACTGGAATCTCTAAAAAATGTCAGAATATTCAATAAACATTTACTTTCTTTAAAAAACATGTCTAAAAATTGATTCTAGGCTATTTTTGCACTTTTAGAAAAATAGTGAAAAACGTAACAACCGTATTCGGTATTTGGCCAAGCATTTATATTTTGTTTGGCTTCGGCTTCCGCCACAAATTTTCATTTCGGTGCATCCCTACTTTTGTAATGTGGAATGTTAGAAAAGGCTTGAACAAGTGATGTAACTCAAACAGAACAATAGTCAGCAACAGTAGGTATGAGAAAAACGGACCCATTTATTATTAACCAATACAATACATTTTAACCTTCAACATAATATCTACAGTATTCTACAATTGAATAAAATAAATAAAAAATAAATTACAAGACCCTGAAAATAACCTAAATATATCCAATAAAAACAAATTGAATGTTTAAAGTGCAAACAATTCAAGTTCACTAAAATCCGATATTCGTTTTCTGGCTAATATCGGACCAATATCAACACCCCTAGTTAATATGCTCCATGGTGGCGTCTGCACTTCTTCACAATGCAGTCAAGCGGAAGAAATATGAGCGCAAAAGTGGAAGTGACAATTTTCAAAATAAAACTACAGGAACATGCATGAAAATGAAATCAAAGTAACTTTTTAAAACTGCGGCCCAATGGTTGGGGACCACTCTATAGTATAGAGGAAACATCAGTAGATGGATTTTGATAGTTTGGTGCAGACAAAACCAGTTTTTTAGGTTTCAGGGTGTCATTCTTTTAACTCACGGATTATGAGTTTAATGTCCAACCCTGTCTGTGCTTCTTTATGATAACCAGTAGACAGACAATGTAGAGATAGAACACTGTATTCTTCCAAATGGCTCGTTAGAGCTTGGCAATTTGGCTATTATTGTTGTGAGAGTAAGGGAAGCTCATAAACCCTTTATACTTTGTTTTGCAGCTGCTGAGATATAATAATCATTATAAAATGATCGAAATGAGAAACGAAGATAAGATTTAGTCTCCGAGTTAGTTGGTTTTGCTCAGTAGAGTTATTGACATAAAACTGTATATTATTCACATCTTTGTTCTTCTTAATTTGACTCACATTCTCCCTCATTTTGATTTGAGGTATTCGTTTACATTTAAGCCAGTTGTAGTTTTTAGTCTTATTACACAGTTGGAGCGTGCTCAGAGAAACGCAGTCATTAGCATACCGTTTATACTTTTTGTGAGCAGAAAAACAAAGCTAGTTTGTCCTTGCCTGTCTGAAAAAAACATTGCTCCATTCTGACACTCCAATGGCTGTATAGCAGCAGTATGAACCCGTGTGTGCAGCTGGTGAAGGAGACTGGTATGGCGCTCTGTGGTTTTCTTTGTGTGATGTACAGTCTGTTGGCTTCATTCACATGGTAAACACTGGTTAAAGGAGCAGGAGTGTTTTTCTTAAGTAAATACAAGGCATTCAAACAACATTAAAAACCCTTCCTGTGGTTTCATACTGACTCAAAGCCACATCCAGAAAAGCTTCACTGTCTTTTTTTCCCCTCACATTTCTCTCTTGTGTGAAAACTGTGTTGACATGTTGTCAGTAGCCTTGAGACATTTTGTGTTTATTTGACAACATTTTGTTGGCAAATCAGAAACGAAATAAAAAGGGCAAGCATTTTAATAGGAATTAGTTGAATTTTTATTTTTATTTTACTGGGTGTTGCTGTTGCTGGCACTTGATTTTTTTATGTGACTTGTTTGTCTAACTGATGGTAAAACATTTTGACAACATTCTGCAATTTCCTGAATTCATGAGCAACATTTTTGTGACATATTGATGATGATTTTTTTTATGGTGTTTGGAAGATTTCCATACACTGAGAGCACACGTTCCCATCTGTGTGTGTTGGTGTATATAGTGAGACCTAGACAGTCTCTCTCTTTCTCTGGCTGGGAAATGCTTGGACTCAGTAGGGGTGCAGTCTGAAAATCATCTGAGGAGTGAAACAAACTTTGCCAAAAAAAAAAAAAAAAAAGTGTGAGTTTTCATGGGAGTACTGCTACAGCTGAGAAGCAGTACATCCAGTTTCAGTAGAGCCAGACAAACCTCTGCTGTAGTAAGAATGGAGTGTGATATGATTGATGCCAGCACTACAGTACAGCCTGCAGCTACCACTTAAACAATCCACCAGGAAATAAATCTCATCTTGATAATAATAATAATATTAATGATCTTCTGTTCTGCGTGGAGGTTGTAGATCCATAAGGGTTTTTTTTACGAGTGTAACAATATTTATTTCTTTGGCCTCCACACAGGAGACGAGGAAATGCTGAGTAGAAACTAAATCAACTGTCTTTCTGGTGCCGTTTAATGCTGGTTTGTTTTCTAAGGAAAGTGTTATTGTCGTTCACCTGTTTGTAAAATTAAAGTAAGATGGAGCACAAGAAAATCCTGATGTTAACCTGATAAAACACTCTACACACTTTCATCAGTCTTTAAGTCTTGAGTAAGACTCTGAGATGCACTTGATTAAGATATGAAGTAAAATCAATGCAGTAACCTACAGAAAGCTGCTTAGATAACATGCTGCATAATGTTACAGCTGAATAATATTGATGCACTTATTTTATTATATATACCGATGTCCAATAGCACTTGTGTCCAGAATGCGTACTCAGATTTAAGTACCTATTGATTACTGATCAGGGGTGTGCATTGCCATGAATCTAACGATACAATGCGATTCACAAATTGCATGTCACGATACGATATATCCCGATACTAAACAATACGATATACATTGCAACATCATTAATTACAGATTTCACTTTTACAAGTACAAAATGGTATGAAATACAATTTATTTCCTTAAAAAAATTTAAAAAAAAACTTGTGAGAACAAGTAAATAGTAACTAACTGTAATTCAAGTACAGATATTAAAAACAAGTGGGGTGTCACAATCCAATATCGGATATCGATCTGATATCAGCCAGAAAATGAATATCAGATTTTATCGAACTGCATCTAAAATGTAGAATACTGTAGATGTTTTGTTGAAGGTTAAAATGTATGTAACTAATTGGTTAATAATAAATGGGTCAGTTTTTCTTATGCGGACTGTTGCTGACTATTGTTCTCTGTTTAATAACATCACTTAATCAAGCATTTTCTGAGATTCCACACTACAAAATAAGTAATAACAGTATGTATGAGTCATGCTGATATGGTATCGGATCCATATCGGTATCGCCCAATACTCAAGGCTGCAATTTTGGTATTGGATCGGAAGTGAAAAAGTTGTATCGGGACATCCCAATTGTTTATTACACTGACAAATAACATTCTTCAAAAAAGTTAAACTTTTGCTTCTACAACAGATTCTGATTCTGTTAGGTTCTTCATTTCTTAAATAAAAAAACCGCATACATCTATAAATGTGCCCAGTATGTTTTGTGAAAATATAGTTTTTTTTTTTTTTTATTTCACCCGGACGGCACATCCATGTTCACCCAGAAGTGAAACCTATTCAGCTTTTGACCTCAGTGTGAGGGGGCGCTAGCGCACCATCTACTGTATATCTCCGGTGCGTGCCAGAGCCAATCACAGTGGCGAGCTAGAGTCACGTGTGTGACCAGAGCCGGTCGCTCGCTGAAGACCTGGAGTAGCACCAGATCTGTGCGCAGGCAAACGAGTGAGAGAGGTGAAGATAGTTTAAGGCTCTTTCACAAGTTTTGAGCTCCTGTGGACGTCTCTTTTGAGGAAACTTACTTTTTGACTCTATTTTCATGTTTGTTTGACCGTTCGCTGTTTAGACCAGACGGAAGGAACCCGGAAGTTATTGGCGGCAACACATACTGTACTTCAAACACATACTCATTTGGCCATAATTGACAACTCTACCTAAGCCCTCACTATATGAATACATACTTCCAACAGGCACTGTACTAGTTGATATAAATGTAGATGTTATTATTGTTCAAATAAAGTTGGTGCATGTTTTAGAAGTCAAGTACATGTGTTTTCCCACCACATGTCAAATACCAGATACTGGAATCATTATTGCTGCATCCCTACATTAATGAGTGAGGCCAGTGGAATCACAAAGAAACACAACAGATACATCTCTAAAATGTGGAAAAAAATACTAAAGGCTCTGTCAGGTCATGGATGAAAAAAAAAGAATTAATTCTATTATTCCAAGATGTGAAATTTGATTTAATTTTTTTATTTAAAAAATAAGCCATAATAGAGCTTGCCTGTGCATGTTTCTACAAATAATTTTAATAATAGCAGCAATAAATCTGATGAAATGACGTAAATTCTTAACATCATTTTTTAAATAAATGATCATGATAAGTACAGATTTAAAAAAAAAAGAAAAACAAATTACACAGTTTCACAGTCCAGGAATTTTCCTATTAGTTCTGACAGCTGATAATAGTCAGAAAATGAGTGACGAGTCAATAAATAGCTTTTGATGTTTAACAATTACTGCCAATTTTTTTTTTTCCTGCGAAAAACAAAACTAAGGTCACAGTGCAGCCTCTGCATTTCTCACTGTATTTTATTTACGTCAGAAATAACTTAAACAAACTCTCTTTCTTTGTTAAATAGACACACAAGACACTGTATTATGCAAAGTTTGTTCAGGGAGGGTCTTTTAGGAGTTATGGAAATATTTACATTTCTGAAGCCACACATGGGATTTCCATAGATAGGGTGCTTTGTTGTGGAATTAAGCTTGTGGTTAAAGGACTTCCGCAATTTGTTTCCAAGGGGAGAATAGAAAGTGTTACATTATGAAAAAAGCTCTACTTGAATATTTGCTTTGCATCCTCAGAACCTTTGGCAAAAGCTGATGTATTATAAACACTAGTACAGTGCCTGTCGGAAGTATGTATTCATATAGTGGGAGGAGCTTATGTAGAGTTGTTAATTATGGTCAAATGAGAATATGTTTGAAGGTTGGATGTACAAAGAGGTGTACATACTCTGTACTCTATAGTGTTATAAAGGTGTATATTTGTGCGCGTGCGTGCGTGCGTGTCAGTGGGTTATCTCTCACACATGCACATGATCCGTCACAGGTTGTTGGACCCGGAAGTACCACAAATAATAAACGTTTTGCACCACCAAAGTCGCAACTCTCTCTCTAAACGGCTCTGTGTGCGTTCAGTAGGGATGTAACGATTAATCGTAAGGCAGTTAAAAATCGATTCATAGGTATCACGGTTGTTATCGATTTTCTGAAAATTGAATCGCAGTACTTTTTTTATCTATCCAGAAGTGTAGACGGCTGGCGGATTCTGCTACTACTTTGTTTTCTGGCCGCCTTATACTCTTAAACATGTTCATAAATGATTCCTTACCCCTTTAGCACTGAAAGAATATCTGTAATATTACGTGAATATCTGTAAAAGTCACGTTTTTCTATTAGCTCTGTCTGCTAGCATAGCATCTCTTCTTCACTGCACAGATTAGCTGCATGCCAACCGACCACTGGGTTACCAGCGCCCTCTGCTGGTCCAAACAAATTTCTGACGTAAATAAATGCAGACTGCTTTTTTTTTTTTTTAAAGTCCAATTGTTAAGGCACAAAATACATTTTCAGTTGCACTTTAAAAAAAAAAAAAAAAGAACTATTATGCAGTTTTGCATTGTTTACTATAGAACCAGAATTTAAATTAATAGGCTTCTTCTTCATTTGTATTATTCTTTTATTTATTTCATTCAAGATTTATTTCTTGTTAAATTGCATTGTTCTGAATAGTTTATCAAGGAATTCTTTTGACAATGAAAAATAAAAGGAAAATTGTACAGTATTTTTTTTCCCCCAAAAAAATAAAGGAACATTTTTCAATCATTATTTGTCTACAGTCCCATTTTGTAAAATGAATCGTGAGAGAATCGTATCGTGAACCCAGTATCGTGAATCGAATCGTATCGGGAGTTGAGTGAATTGTTACATCCTTAGCGTTCAGCATGTACATCTCGGCACTCTAACATGCACGCGCATCAGCCATGTGTGTGTCGGTGTGTGTGTGTGTTTACATCATAGCTGCTAGCATCTTAACACATAGAATAGTAGAAACACTCCCCCTTGCGCAGAACAATAATCATAGTGGAGCCGTGTTGTGGACCCATCCGCTCACAAAAAAGTTATATTCCACTGTCTGAAGAAGCAGAATGTTTGTGATAATGTCAGCTATTGGCCCTCAGCACAGTCACCGCCCCCGAGGAAGTGGAGTCCGTGACCCACGATTTAAAGGAAGTTTGGGATCACAGGAATTATTTTTAATAACCATGAAATATTAACTTCAAGAACTTGTAGCTGTACAAGAAACCTTTTTAATATTGACCTTCTTTTTTAAACCCATACAAACTGCGACAAAGTGACGTCATGAACCGGAAGTAGCACGCTCATTACCGCGCTCATAAGAGGGCCGTAATTTTAAAATGAACGTTTTGCAACACCAAATTACTCCAAAATAACGGATGCACACACTTCTGGTATTTGGAAGCCGTTGACAAAGTTTCAGGTCGAACTCACACCGCGTCAGGGAGAAATTCGCTCCACAAACACACTAACACGCACACACACACACACGCAGACCTTTGCTGCTTTAGAGATAGATTATTGTATTGAAAATAGCATTTTTGCCACTTGTTGTTTTGTTTTATTGTTTTTTTAAATATAAGAATTATGTCATAAACATTTAATTTAATTAGCAGCAAGAATGTTTAATGGCTAAAATGCTCATTGTGTCATGGTGTTAATTGAAAGAGATTTTACCTCAGCTGCACTAAAGCTCCTTTTTCAACAAGTGTCACACAAAAATGGTAATCACCATTGACTGTCAGCATCCATTTAGTCACTGAGAGTGTGAATATGTTAACACTGACCCAATTACTTGGAATAAATGGCATGAACATGCCCATACGTGCACATTCGTGGGAGGCAGAAGTTGCTATTGAGTTCTCCGTTTCATTCATGTCCTTCCTTGCCTCAGAGTCTCTTCCACACAGCTTTTCCTGTGTAAACCTGTAGTTCATTGAACCTGGGAGACCCTTGAGGAGCCGTCTATCCATTTGTGACTTTGTCTGACCCAGTTCCTGCCCTGGCTGAAAAGGAAATTATGACACTGAAAGATTTTCCTGCCATTATGTGGAATAGACATCTCCCGTAGGGTTTCTAATGTTGCCATGGCCTCAAAAGGTTCAAAGTTAGTGGTTTTTTTTTTTTCGTCCTATATTTAGTTGTTTTGTTCCTGGCATTTTGTAGGTCAACCCAGGTAAAATTGGTTAATTTAAGTTAAATCAACTTTTTTCCTGTTATAGTTTTCATAACATGAATTCAGGGTCGTTTTCCTACATTATTGGTTTTGCTTTTGTAAACTGTGCATTGTGTGACAAGCTGACTATCATAAAACTCATGTTTACATTGTAGCAGTTAAGGGTATCGACCATATGAAATAGTTTCCAGTGAGGTGTGGGTAATGGTAAAGATAAAAACTAGTCAGGCTGCTCAGACAAAATTAGTCTGCAATGATTCCAATAAATTGGTCTTCAGCTTTAACACAACAAGGTCAATTACATTTTTAAATTACAATTACGACTTCACTTATCTATATTCAATTACAACACAGTTATGATTACGGTGACTGACATTTTTTCCATTTACAATTAAAATTACAATTATTAATTATTCCCCCCTGAAAGTCAATAACAATTGCGTTCTCAATTACTAAAGCTGAATTACAATCAAGCACAATTTCTAAAGTTGAATTACAATGAAGCACAATTACTGAGCCTTTAATAAATAAGCCCAATAAACTTAACCTTCCTCTTGTGTAGCTTTCTGTTAGCATCTCTTATGATAACTGGTCAGTTTTGACCCATGTCTTAAATCTGCTGTAAAAATACAAAAAAAACATTATTTTTATCTAATTTGATTATCATCTCTTGGGTACCTTGTAAGACTTCCTAATCAATGAAAATATTGGTATTAATATTTTTGGCGTGGGCGTCTGAGCCGTTTTTGTGCCGGTAATATACCCCTTGTTTGAAAATTAGTTTTCAACTGTTAAAATGATTATCAAGAGAACTAACAAAGAAACTTGATATGAAACATATTTAATAATTGTGTCCAGTTTTGCATTAAATTAAATTGTAAATCACAGTTTTTATATAATGTTCATGCCATTTAAAAATACAAATTCAATTGTAATCAGGTTATAATTGTATAATCGCCAATTACGTGATTGCAATTATAACTGAACCCAGCCCTGGTTGAAAAAGTATTATATTTAATACCACATGGACTAAAGCTTACACTGCCTTCAAAACCAAACAGGGTATTTTCTTGAATTGTGGTAATATTTACTTTGTGCAGGTTCCAGCTTCTTTGCAGTGGGTTCATGAGCAATGTGCATTCACAACCAAACGTGAGCATGAATTAATAAATATGCACATGTGGACCTCTCGTGTCTATATTTAGTGCCATAGAATGGAAGTGTGGTACATCCCTGATGCATATTGCAGAGAGGGTTTATACTGTAGTAATAGCTCTTTGACAGAGTGTGTGTCATGCTGTACAGTTCTGGGACCACTTTACTTGTTTTTCTTCTTTCTTTTTTTTTTTTTTTACTCTCTTGTCCTTTATGAGCTTCCCATGTGGCACCGCCGTTTTTAATCATTATTTGTCTTCCCTCATTGTTCATCTGAATGACTTTAAAAAAAAAAACCTATTTTATCTCTCAATTTATCAATTGCAGTTTGTTTCCTGTTATTGCAGCGTTTGAGGGAATAGTTGAGCGAGGTGGAATGCTTCCATCAGCTCTTGGTTTGCTCGGGTCGTGCTCCTACAGCAGATGTGCCGTCGCCATGGAAGGCTGGTTCAGGGCTGGGCCACTCGCAGGGGCCACATTTTCACCTGTTATGTTGACAAGTGCTGCAAGGAGTGGCACATAGCCACGGCTTGACCTAAGACACACATGCACACGTGTGTACACACAGGCCTGCATGCTTTTAATCGGTGCTGCAGCTTTTTTTTTTTTTTTTTTTTTGCAGGCAGGATGAATGTTATAGATTAACCCAAAGGAAGTCCGTCTGCAGGCCAGTGCTTACACAGGGCCTCTGCTTACGCTGGTCTGGACAACGTCCTGCAGTTAGCCTGGAAGCCGCACACAGCACAGGAAACAGCCTTCATTCTCATTCCTAATCTTTGCCCCTTTTTACCCTTTTTGCTGCACTTCCTATTTGTAGTCTTTCCTCTGCTGTCACGTTTCTTCTGAGTTTTACTTCTGTTACATCTTTTAAAGTACAGTACATCCACTACTGCTTAAAGCACTCTCTCTTCTCTGGTTAGAGGAAGTCATCTGGGCTTAAGTGTTGCTGGAGCTCTGCCCTAGAAACGTCACCGATACAAAGAATCGCCTTCTCAAATATGTACTTCTAGTTATCGAGAACCTTTTAAGCCCAGAGCCACCAGTATGTGGGACATTTAACACCCAGGGATGTAGATGACGTACCCCCTTCTCTGATTTCTCTTACAAAACTTTAATGCTTGGAGTCGGTTATTCAATATGCAGCATGGCAAAGAACTATCACATTCTAGGAACACTGTTAAATGTTCAGAAATAATAAAACCATTCCAGCTTTCTTTCTTCATAAATGAGAAATGTTTGTATTTGCATTCTGCATCAGTTTTACTTTTAAATTGTGAAAAATGTCTTACACACACATAGGGCTATGCAAAAAAATTGATTTGTCGAATTTGTAGATAAAAACGATTTTTATTTAGCAAATTCAACTTTTTTTATTTTTTTTTTTTTATTTTAACTAAAACATTTGTTTTTCCATTTGTTTTCCCCACCACAATTTTTTTCAGACTTTTTCGCGTTCCGTCCTTGTGGGTTACCGTAGCGCGATGTGAGCCAGCCCCCTCTTTGTTTACATATGTTTACCCTTTGAGTAGGTTATATGTGTTTCACAGGCATGTTTAATTTTATATTTGCACTATGCTGAGATGCAAAGGGGAGAGTTTATTATTTTTTAATTGTAATTTTATGTTATAAAATATGTAGTTATCTGATTTCTTAATCAACTACTGTGAAGTAGCTGTTGCATTTGTTGAAATTGTTGAATTTTACTTTTGATTTTGGGATTGTTTTAAGCATTTTAACTCTTGAGGACAATCACAGCAATAAAGTTGCACTTTTGACAATATATCTGATGTCTGCATTCATTTTTAAGTTTATTGAAAAAAATGTATAAATCGAAAATATAATCGAAATTCAAATTTTTCTTTAGAAAATCAGAGATTTTTTTAGGCAAAATCACCCAGCCCTACACACACAATAAAAAGTAGGAATTTCTTGTTTGTTTATGTTGGTCCTATTCCAACTCCATGCTTGATTCACATTAAAAACAGCTCTCTGCTTATTTGCAGATTGTGATTCTATTAAAAATCTATAAATCAGGATATTGTTATATTTTTAATGGTGTTATAATACAGAAAATCTGACGCATCTTTTTTTTTGTCAATGTTTCGTCAGAAAAGACCAGAACCTGTTGTCCCCCGTCAACTGCTGGTACCTGTTGCTGAACCAGGTGAGGAGGGAGAGTAAGGACCATGCAACATTGAGTGACATCTACCTCAACAACGTCATCATGAGGTTCATGCAGATCAGCGAAGACTCCACAAGACTACTGAAGAAGGTAAGTGTTGGAAATAAAACGCAGACTCCCTCCATGGCTTCTGAACTGAATTGTTTTACATATTTGTATTGAACACCATCACTTATGTGATTCATAGTATTTGCTGCTTCCAGCATGTCTCAAAGTGTTTGTATTACATATTCTGGCTCTATTTTTGACTGTTGTGATCACAGTTGTGTTTTTTATAATTTAGAGTTTTCTTCTGCATTACTGATGATTGACAACTAATCTGAGGTCGTAGGACAACAGCAAAACAGTTTGTTAGACTTCTAACATGTTCCAGATATTTCATGGGGTCAGACTGGGCAGCAGCGTGTTGTATAAATTAAACTTTCACTTTAAATTAAACCATCCATTAGACAAAAATGTGTATTTAATCAAAAAATATGGCATTTACATACAGACTGCGGTACGTACCAAAGCTTGTATTTGATATTATAATGTACTGTGGGGGTTTAGTTTTTGAATCTAGATGAATACATTAGAACTTTGAAAGCAGGATACACACATCAGGGTTTTTTCTGTTACAGACCCCGCACATGAAGATAAAAAAATAAGGCACATAACAGTTTTGATCGTACCACGATGTGATGTGCTCGTCTTAAGTCAGCACACACATAACTATTCTGTCCAACCGATCTCACTCCAAGCCAGAAATCTCATGTGATTAAATGAGATCTAACAACCTGATCTAATGGGGTGTTTTAAGGAACTCGGAACTTGGGATTTTCCAAAGTCCTAATTGAAAAAGGGACTTGAAACACTACCTAAAGTTTGAGCTCCTTCATAGTAACGTCAGGAAAATAATCTAATATTATAGCGGTCGGCCAAGTTTGAGATACATCGAAGTGCTGCCGCTGAACTCGGTGGAACTCGGAGATCGGAATTTTCGACTCGAAAAGGCCAAGTTCCAAGTTGCCTTGAACGCAGCATTACGTATTTCTCAGTCGGCTTGCTTTTGATTGGCTAGTCTTGGGCTTTCCCCACACAAGGAGTTTTGGTTGTAAATATTGAACAAGTTAATATATTTACGATTGTCGGCCCAGACCTGTTTCGTAGCCGATTATCAAGACAAATTAATTCTTAACAACCTCAGATCACAGGATAATCTTATAAAAAAATAGAATAATCTGGCGTTTGCCGTTTTTGGTCTTAAAGGAGTAAAATCGGAACAAAAACAAATGTGTACGCTGCTTTAGTCAGTGCGCCAGCGGCTCTCTTTCAGCTTTAAAGCCTAAACTTTAGATCATCTGCCATTACCACCAGTAATATGAGAACTCTCCGGCAGACTATGAGCTTCTACTATGCTGCAGGAGTCACATGAATTCACCACAGACGTAAATGACAAAGCATCTGTTCTTTAAAGAAGCGTCTTAATTTTAGTGCAACTTGAAATAATCGTCATGACTTTGTTGCTGTGCTGAGCTTGCCTGCTTGTTTAGAAAGTAAATAACATCTGCTGATATTTGTCTGATGACTCATAAGGTACAGTCTTTTAAATGATACATTTTGTGGTTTATTCCACACAAACACAAAGTTGCAGCAGCGTTTGTTTCATTGCTGGCTGTGAATGGTTCTTTTAAAGAGATTGGATGCTAAACAGTTTTTTAGGTCGTAATATAATAAAATGTTTCCAAATCCTTGTTGAAAGCATTCAGATATTTTTTCATAAACTTTAAAGGCCTAGATTGAAATGCTGCAGTCTTCAGAATCGCAGTGTGTGTTGTCCTTGTTCTGTCAGTGCTCCACCTGCATCACCACTGCTACTCTGGAATCGGCTATGTTAGTCTGCATTATGAAACGGCTGTCCCTGTAAAGTTTTGCCGTCCCTTTGTGGATCCAGGTGATATTGTGCAGACAAACAGCGAGCGGCCTGGTGGGAGGTCCCAGCTCACAGGAGACCCGAGACACAGCTCGGCCTCTAATTACAGCTTCAGTGAGCCTTTGATCTCTGCTGTGCTTCAATAATGAGGCACAAACAAGAGAAAAAGTCCCCTTTGGAACGTGTTACGTGGACTTCCTCAGCTCTGACAGGACAGCTGTACTGTTGTCATCCTTCCAGCACTTCAAAGGCTGATGTTTTTATTTCCTTGTAAGTTCAGGTTTCATGCTGTTTGGTAAAACAGCCGAGGAGGACCCCAGAGTCTCCGTGGTGTCTCTGTCAACATCGTCTTGGTGACCTCCTTGTTCTGTAGCTTGGGTTTTTATTTTTTTAGCACTATGTTTTTTACTAGTAACAGAACACTACAATTGTTGTCTGAATGCAGATGTTTAGTAGTTGGCTTGTGATTCATTCTTTAAACTTGGATTGATGTTGTTGCATGCCTTCAGTTTCCATTGATAAATAGTATCTTTAGGTTCTTTGATTTATTTGTGGAGCTTATATTTTGACACCACACAGCTGGAGGTTGTTTTGAACTTTTTTTTTGTTGTTGCAACAAATTCTATTGTAGTGGCCCAGATGTAAAAAATAAAACTGATTAGAACTGTTTTTATTTAATTATTTATTTCATTTATTAATATATTTTAATTGATTTAAGTTGTGACTCGACTGCACGTGCATCTGTTCATAGTAATGATTGGTTTTGCCATTAGCAGGATTACCCAGAAAGTACTTAACAGACTTTGTCTTTGGTTAAAATCTCGTCAAAGTCTGTTAAGTATTGTCTGTCTTTGGTTAAAATCTCGTCAGACAATAGGCGATGGAAGTTTGAAGTTTCCATTACATTTTGGACGGGAATTCGCATCAATATGCTAATTTTCAATCAGTTTAAAAAAATACACATCTTTCATCAATGGTGAAATTTCAAAAAATCTTATTTGTAATTGACTGAGCTTTATGAAATTTGACTGATGTCGGGTTGTTTCCTCAATAACCCGACTGGGTTTCTTTCCGGATTGGAATCAGATTACGCATTTCATTGCAATTGTTCAGAAGAAATGGGAGTGTCCATACATTTGGACCTACTGTATCGGTATTATTATTCCAAGTATTTAAAGCGTGAATGGTAATGGTGTAATGGTAAATGTTACCATGATCAGGATCACTGATCCAGATCATTTCTGGCAAAGAGGAGATTTGGCGCTTGGTGGAGGTTTGGGCTCTTGTTTTTTGCTTTCAATTCTTAAGTTCTTTTTCCGAATGTGTGTTTTTCTTCAAACACACATTGGACACACACACACACACACACCGCAGGCTATACAACTGTCATCTCTGCACTGTGATTAATGTTAGTGGCAATATGAAACCCACCACTCCTTAAAAGTCTGCATTGGTTTCCCCTTTCTGGATTCTCAGATGTGGTCTGGATACGGTTGATACTACATACTTGAAAGGGGAGTTTCCTTTTAGGATCCTTTTAATATAATTAAATAAATTGCCCCCTCCTGGTACTCGACAGTGAGAGATTAAATAAGAGCTGGTTTGGAGTGTAAATCAAAGAAATAAAAGTGGTCACGATTGATGGACGAGGTTGATGTTTTTTAACCTGAGGTCCCCACGATACACACATGGCATGTTGTAAGTATAGCTCTTACACTAATAATAACACTGTCATTTTAAACAATGATATAACAAAAAGAATATGGATTAGTCTTGTTTCCTGGCACGTTCTTTCCAGACTTCTCTGCAACCTCATGTAATCTGTGAGGCTTCTCACTTGAGCTCCGGATCACTCTCTAGCCTTCTCTATTGGATGAACTCACTGGTGTGAGAACTGTCAGCTCGCCAACGGTCCTGTCCTCTTAAGTAATGGTTGATGAATGGATTCCAGCTGAATGCAGCCTGTTACGCTTTCATCTTAATGACCTATAGAAGTATGAAGCAACAGTCTGCCTGAGTTTTCAGTTTGCATCTGCTTCCCATCGTATATCTGGTTGTATTTTGAATACGTCAGATTCAAGATATAGTTTTTCTTCCTTTTCTTTACAGAAAACTTAACTGCTAATGTGCATCAATGATGTGCAAAGAGGATATGAAAGTTCAGTACTGTTAAAAGACCAATCACTGAAAGGATGAAGTTTGATTCTACTTAATAATAGGGCTGGGCAAAAAATCGATTTAATTGATTAATTGAATTTAAGCTACTGTGAAGTAGCTGTTACACTTAAAACCTGGGTTTAAGCATGGAATTGTTGAATGACAGAGCCTCATTTAATTTTTATTTTGGGATTGTTCTATGCATTTTAACTCTTGAGGACAATCGCAGCAATCACTTTTGACAATATATATGATGTCTGCAATCATTTTTAAGTGCATAAAAAAAAACTCTAAAAAAATCGCCCAGCCCTACTTAATAAGACCTAAAGACCAGATCATCCTGTAAATAACCAAACACATAGGTGTCTAACTCTATTATCTGCACCTCATTGCTCAACCTGGCCCATGGCAAGTTTGTTGCCTCTTGGTTCAGGTCATTAGTTTAGAGGCTGTTTGCAATGTAACGTTAATCTAAGAAATTATAAACTGGCTGCAAATGTGGTAAGTGCTTTATCAGCCAGGTCACAGCACGTGCCTCTCTAATTTCAGCCTGTGACAAAGAATGTAATCCTCTTTGCGATCTGTTCAGATGGTTGGACGGTGTACAGCTTTACCTGGGAGCAACACATGTTGTTTAAATTTCATGATGTTGTTATAATTAGTTGGAGTTACGTTTTACTCATTAGTTATGAGCTGATGACGAGTTTGGTAAAAAAAGTGTATCCTAACCTCCAATGTAGATTATTCTTCTGGAAAGAAAAACCAACACAAAACATCTATACAATTATCCACTCCTGATTACATGTGTGTGTCACTTAACGCTATTGCAGATTACTGCCCCAAAAATGAGGTCAGGAATGTATGTCGCGTATATTTTGACTTCCACGGCCTTCAAAATCCCACACTCCATTACCTGGTCAGAAATAAATCACTCCTTTTATCTCACTACAGTCTGTGGGTTAATGCCATCTTTTAGCCCTCTGCAGCTCGTGCTTGCAGCGGCTCCGAGAATGTGATTTATCTGAGGATAATTAGGTTAGAGAAAGAGCCAGCCAGCAAACTAAAGATGTAATACAATCCAGGTATCTGCAAAAGGTATCAGCTTTAGCAGAGAAATCTAAAATGCCTTGTCATGAATTATATTCTCATAAACATGTGATACTATATGAGTCATCATTGGTAAGGAAATATGAGCTACAGAGTCCAATTAATAGCAAATCCTCCAAATCCATCATCATTCAACTCTATCCCAAAACCATGTGATACATTAATGTGTGGGTGTGTGTGTGATAGTATTTCTGAAGTCAGCATTGTGGTATGGCTGATTGAGTTAACATGTTTGGAAGAAACCTTTTTTTTCTATTGAGAGAGCCAGATAATGTGTTGAGAATGTACAGGGCAAAACTCCAGCAGCGTCTGATTGTTTAGTTTTAAAACTTGAATGTTATTATATCACTTTCGATTAACCCTTTGTGTTTGTTACCATGTGAGAAATACATGTTTGATGCTTTTATTTTTCAAACTGGTGCAAGCTATCAAGTGTGTTATCTGTTATGAAAACGAATGTATAATCATTTATATGAAATGTGGAACAAAGATGCATCTTTGAACCTGGTTACATCCTTGGGGGATGATGCAAATGTAATATTGCTGACTAGAAGGGCACAGTGTTTCAGTTTGATGGATCTCTTGATCAATTTTTTTTTAACTTGCGTTTTTATTGTTTAATCATCTATAAACAGACATATACAAACAATCATATGAACAGTTCCTAGTGTTCAAGTTCCTGTAGTGCCTCCATGAAGGCCAAGTATAGACAGTCCATTTTTTTTTTACCTCTGGCTAAATATGTGTTGTTGTAGTCTGAGTATATGTACGTTTTTCCATACTCTGTTTTCACAATTTACCATCATTGCTCTGAATCAATTTTATGTTGTTATTATTTTATTTTGCATCATATTTTAAAGTCTCATTGTAAATGATTATTTTTATTTGGTTGTGTTACAGAGCAAAGAAATAGCTTTCCAACTCCAAGAGGACTTAATGAAAGTCCTTAATGAACTATATACGGTAAGTTCTTTCTTTTTCAAATGCACTCATATTTCAAATGGCTCTGATTGAGAATGTTTTATGGAATGATTATTACTATTTATAACCGTGACTTCATAAAACATGCTCCTCTGAGAGTTTTCAAGATGCTGCACACTGTCAATCACATTGCCGAAAAACACTGTTTTCCCTCAGTTTTAAGTCAGTAAATTATTTTTTAAACTTCATTAACCAGCTGTAAAAAACTGTAAAGAATATACAGTACATTTGGTTCTCTTATTTTCAAAGTAGGGGTGTGCACTGCTATGAATCTGAAGATATGATACAATTCACGACATGCATGTCACGATAGGATATATCCCGGTATATCCCAATTCTAAACAATATGATATCCATTGTAGGGATGTCCTGATACAACCTTTTCACTTTCGACACGGTACCGATATTGCAGCCTTGAGTATTGGTCGATGCTGCTATCGGCCCGATACGATATCAGCATGAATCATACATACTTTTATTACTTATTTTGTAGTGTGGAATCTTAGAAAAGGCTTGATCAAGTGATGTCACTCAAACAGAACAATAGTCAACAACAGTAGGTATGAGAAAAACTGACCCATTTGTTATTAACCAATTGGTTACATACATTTTAACCTTCAGCATAATATCTACAGTATTCTACAATTGAATTAATATAATATATATCTGAGTTTTTAAATGCAGTCCGATAAATTCCGATATTTGTTTTCTGGCTGATATCGGACCGATATTCAATATCAATATTGGATCGGGACACCCCTAATACATTGCAATATATTGTGATATCAATAATTACAAATTTCACCATAACAAGTACAAAATGGTATGAAATACAATTTATTTATTTTTCTTAAACTTGCGAGAACAAGTAAATGGTAACTAACTTATGAATTTTGCTTCTACAACAAATTCTGATTGTGTTAAATTCTTAAATTCTTTAAAAAAAAAAAAAAGTAACCACATAAACCTATAAAAGTGCCCAGTATGTTTTATGAAAATAAAGTGCAACTTCCAAGCTGAAATGCATTGAGGAGTGAGATATAGTTTAACAACATCTGATGGAGTTCACTGACACCTAGTGACCTGGTGTTTACGTACTATGCATATGTTTGGACAAATAAATGTTTTTTTAAATGAAAAAAACATGATTGGAAAAATGGAGTTGGACATTTTTTGGATCGATACAATAATCACGTGGTGAAATATTGCAATATATCAATTTTTTTTCTCTCACATCCTTAGTTCAAAGGCTCTTTCTTTTCTCACTCTACACAAAAATAATATACAAAGATGTATTTCCGAGCTACCCTCAGCTATTTCCATTGTGTTACCTTTGTCCAGACAGTTTGAATTTAGTTCATAATTGCACCGTGAAAGGTGTGATTTATTTATTTTTTCTGTTGTCAATCCCTGTTCAATGAAACTGCAGCTCCCAGTAGACTATTCTGTTGTGAGCAAAGTTCATGTCTACACGCACACAATGGGAAGCTCTTGCATCAGACAGCCACATGTCAGTATCCGCAATTGAAATAGCTGGTCTGGTCCATTTCTAAAAATGTTCTTTTTAAAAGCAGAGTCAAATAAACACAGAAGGGACGGACTCTAGACCAATAAGTGTGGAGTGCAGGACCCATGGTCAGCCAGCCATGTCTGAACATGGTTCCAGTTAGGCCAAACCCAACTAACGGCTACGGGATCCCAGACAATGTACAGAAATAACTCAGTTCTTGGGAAAGATGTTTGGATTTTGAGGTGGGTGAGTTTCCATATAGGTCTTTGAGTTGAGGTTTGGTGCAACTATATTTCATACAAAGATTCTAGACCTTTAATTTGCCGGAGTGGGTTCATTCCAGGTTATACCACCAGTGCTCCATATTGCTGCCTTCTCCCGGGCGTGTAAATGTAGCATCTGCCCTGTACTCTATTCATATTTTGGATAACTTCCATAACCCATTTAAGCTTCACAGACAGAAGAACATATATTCTCAAAACTATTAATAACAGTGAAAATTGATGCAAAGTAGGTTACAGACTTTCCATCCTCACTCTTTCTCATTTTCTGTTGTTTTCTTTCCTTTATCCTCCTCATTTCCTCTCTTCTTATCAGATTACATTCCCTCTCGTCTCTTAATTATTTTTTTTTATTACCTTACTCGTTCCTCTAACATTTTCAGTAATCGACTCTGCTGGGGTCATTGGGTTATTCAAACTTATTGATCCATGTCAGCATCCTAAATCTAACTCTCCTGCTGCGCCACTAAAACATTCAGACGTCCTAAATCTTCCGTTTGTCTGTGCTTATTGTTAAACTCGGCTCTCACTTTTACCACTGAATCAGTGACTCAGTGAGTGAAATGAGAAATGCAACCAGACAGAACTAAAGAAGCAGCTTTTATTGGAAGGAGGTGAAACATCTTCAAGGACAAATCCAACAACGGTCCTTCTATCTGTATTCACCAGGATTACAGTGACGCATGTGGTGACGCATGCACAAACACATGCATGTGCACGCTCACAGACACTCTGGCACATGAAACACAACAAAAATAGTTTATTTGGTAAAGGTGAGGCGAGTTTGTATAGAATGAACACAAAGCACAGACCAGCCGCAGTGCCCACAATAACCCGTCTGATGAATGGGCATGTCAGCAAGAGACCATAGCCGCAAAGTAATGGCCAGTTGAGATGGCGTGATCCGTGACATTAGCCTGGAACCTTGAGTCCTACAATTCACGTGGGTTTCCCTTTGTCCTGTAAAATCAAAAGCAGGTCATTGTATTTAATGGCTTTTGTTGCGTGTTGAAGTTTAAGTACACCCCCAGGTTTTTGCTGACGCTGCTGTCACTAGAGAGAAATTAAAAAAATGCCTAGATTATGGGCGTTGCTCTAAGAGTAGTTAAGACACGCCCAGTCACAGTAGGCCCACCCCCACAGCGCTGCACAATTCTGCATGGAGCTGTCAATCAATGCTCACTGAGGTCATCTTTTATGGGAGGAACGGGGCCAACAGCGACAGTTAGGCTGCATCTGAATTGTCCCTCCTATCTCCTTTCCTATCCACTGTTCCTTCACCCCCTGTGGTGTTTAAGTGTTGGCCACGATAAAGAGCATCCAAGTTCTCTTTAAGCTCGGGAAAAGAGGCTCAAATGCTTCGCTTTTTACCTCCTTTAGCCTAGGATACACTGATGCATCCTTTACCAAAGGAGATAAGATAATGCTGACCCACAATTCCTTGCGGCGACAACATTTAAAGGCACACGCACACCCGAGCGCTTACGGAAGCTCATGATTACCGACAAGTAACGGAGATAAGTTACCAATGTAATAATATGCCTTGAACAACTTTAAATACTGTAAATAATCTAAAACTCCTATCTTATTATTTGTAAGACATATTATCAGATTATAACTGACATAAAACCGACCCTCTGCGGTTCAAGAAAAAGGGATCAGAGACATTTTTAGTCACATTATGTTTTTATTCAACATATTTCATATTTCTGAGTGTAAGGTGAGTGTGAGCAACCATTCTCAATGTGACGTTTGTTAGTTTCACTTTTGTTCCTCGTAGCCTGGTAGCCTCTTTTCCTTTGATTTACATTCAAACCGTGTGATTTTTTAGATCATATCAGCGTAAAGTGTTATAAATGTCTTTTTAGTAGTCCATTTTCGGAAATGTAGTAGTTTTTTTCACCACGGCAGACGTCACTAACCTTTGCGACTGTCAAATTATTACATCACCTAGTTGAAGTGCGTCTGATTGTTGGCCTTTTCCATACTCCTCTCCTAACACCTTTCCTTAACCCTGTGACGTCATCCTTGGGGTTAAGGAAAAGTGGATAACAAAGGAAATAGGATGGACGCAGCCTTAGTGAGTGACGTCACTGATCCAAAAAAAGACGTCACTGATCTAATGTCAACCAATAGCAAAGTTAAATTGTAATAGCCGGCGTTCAACCCATAGAGAACATTAACTCTAACATTTTACATCTAAAAACACTAAACTAAAATACATTTACTAAATTGTGAAGAATGTGACTAGGATCAATAAACTACATTATTTCATACCTGATCATTTAAGTGGTTATAGGATGTACTTTCACTTTAAATACACGTGTTCACTCCACAGGAGCCCACGTTTGATCTCAAACAGTCAATCTAATCCTCTAATAATCTGATTGCTAAATTACAGGGCAAACCCAGATTTGACTTCCTGAGGGTGTTTCTCATCAACTGTTTAGCAGTTGAAGGCTTGTCAGATTTAGCTGCAGTGATTTGTGGCTTTTGTGGGTATACGACTGGCTCATATACAAAGCCTGCAGAGAATCTGTCTTTAGTTTGTGGTGTAAGGAGAGACCAACAGCCCTCTGTGAGTTGGAATGATGTGTGATAAATGACTGCGTGAAAGGATAGGAGTCTTTTATTTGTGGGTTGGGCAAGTCCCAGCTAAAAATGTGACATTATTTTGGCCCCACATACACAGGCCTGGTGCTCAGGATTTCTTCTCAAAAATGGGAGAATTGAAGGAAATTTTCCTCACTTTAAAGTCAAATGACCAAGGTTAATCTTTTCCTCAGTTTGCTCAAAGTATTTTTGTGTGTGGTCTGGTCTGTCCAGGTGATGAAAACCTACCACATGTACCACTCGGAGAGCATCAGCGCTGAGTGCAAGCTTAAGGAGGCCGAGAAACAAGAAGAGAAGCAGTTTGGCAGAGGCGACCCCGTCTTCAGCATCCGTATGGAGGACAAACACCAGAGACGCAGCTCGGTGAAGAAGATTGAGAAGATGAAAGAGAAGGTAATAACTTTGCCTTCATGAAACTTTAAATCCAATTTGTAGCAACTGCTTTTAAACCAAATTGGATCTACTTGTCACAACACTCACTTTCCCATTAAGCATTATGCATTTTTAATTGGTTTAAAGGCAGGCAACAAAGCTCAAGGAGCTCTTATATTCACTTGCTTGATATTGGACACAGTCACACTAAACCTTTGTGGTTTCTGTGACACAACAGCTTTTTTTATTTGAGGTCTGTCAGACCAAAGCAAAAGAAAATAACACATAGTAAGTGTTTACGAGTCACAGACCTTTGCGTTTCATTACAGGCCTACTTATAGTATTTAAAAGAGGACACGTAGTTTCTGTTGAATTGAAAATATCACTTTAAAGATTGGGTCCATCAGAGCCCACTAGTAGGTAAATGTTGACTGTTGAGAGTCGGGTGTTTGTCTGATGGAGGAAGTGTCGACTCAGAACAGTTATTTCACAATAAGGTATTTTGGTTAAATGTGCAAGGGTTGATATTTGTTTTGTTCCTTTTTTTTTTTTTTTTAAAGATTAATGTTTTAAGTTTTAAAGAGTAACTGAACCCAGAAGTTTTGGCTGACGTTTATCTGCTAGAAATTGCCGTGATTGTGGGTGGGGCTTCTGGAGCAGTGAAGACACGCCCAGTCTATACTATAAAATAAAAAAAACCAAAACAGTCTGCTATGCTAACTAGCTACTCAATACTTACTATACCTCTCTATTTAATTCTGTCAATTCATCCTACTCGCTACAGATTTTAGATTCCACAGGTGGTGGTTAATGATATAATCAGATGTTGCTATTCTCTGAGAATAGCAACATCTGATTGTAATACCCAGGTTTCAACCCATAGAGGGCAGTCACTCTCACATTATTACAACAAAATACTAGGGCTGTCGTCAACCAAGGAAATAGTCGGTTGACCAAGACTATGGCACACGTACCGATTAGTCGACCAAAAAAAAAAAAAAAATGGAGAATGAATAAGCAGGTCCAGAGGAGAAAGAAAAAGAGAGACAAATATTTGGTTTGGCTTTTTGTGGTACTGATTTTCTATTAACTCATTAAGTACCAGCCATTTTCAGATTTTCTACCCCCTCAGTGACAGCCGTTTTTGAGCATTTTGACTGATTTTTAAAGACCCACAGAACATTTTCTACTATGACTATCTGAAATCGGACACCGGATTCTGAAAGATTGAAGCCGCTAATTTCATAAAAAAAAAAGTTTTGTTCTTTTGTAATCAGCCGTTAAATAGAGCAAGTTTTACACAAATCTTCAGTTTCAGAGCAAAAAACTGAGAAAACAGGCTTTTTCTAAAAAAAACACCCTGTCAGTGACTTTAAAGCTATTTTTTTGCTTTAGTGACAACTCTAGCATCTGAACATTGTTTCCTTATTAAAAAAAAACAAAAAAAAAAAACACTGAGACCGGGCTTTTGATGGCAAAATTATTATTATTTTGCTATCTGGGTCAGAGTTGAATGGATTTCTTACTGTATTTTGGCTTTCCTCCAACTTTCTCTCCCGTCAGTCTGCACACACGTAACTTCCTCCCGGACATACAGTGTCACTGCGTTCCCCGTTTTTTTTCTTGTTTTATCTCACCATCGCCACACTATCCATGAGTTCCACACATGCTCTGGTCGAGTGTGCGCTGATCGGAACGTCAACTCTGTACGTAGCACCATTTTCTGTCTCATAAACGCCTGTCCTTCTCTGCCTCTGAGCTCTGCTGAGCACGGATGATCTCTCATCCAAAGGTGCACTACTACCTCCTACATGTCACCTATTAGTTTGCTATCTCGCTCACAAGCTGGGGGTATTTTGTACCCCCCCCTCCCCCTCTCCTCCCGACACGCAGTTGATGGTTTTATCTCACCATCTCAATATTATCAATAATCCACTCAGGTCCACACATGTTCTGTGTTAGTATGTTGAGCTGTGAGCTGCTGGATACGTCACAATATCATTCTGTAGCGCCATAATCTCACTCGTTCCTGCTTCTCCTCCCCAGCTAATGGTAGCATCAGTGGTTAATCTCTCATCTAAAGGTGCACTGCTGTCATCTTCAGGGCACAGTTGGTCACTACATGGTGTTTTCTAGTAATCCCCGTGAAAAAACGGAAATGACAAGTTATCTTATCAATGGCACTGTGCATTTGGATTTGAAATGATGAGTTATCTCGTCAATGGCACTGAGTGAGTTAAACACAGACCATTTATGATATGAACCCGTGGAACCAGCAGTGGAATTATTTACATAATCCACATGTCAAATATAAGGATAATCCATGTTCTTGTGCAGAAAAAGGATTGATTCAATAATGGATGCTTGTGCTTCAAGCCTATCTTAATTCATTCCCTTTCTGTGGTCGACCAATGAAAATCTTGGTCGACCACAACGGCATCGACCAATTAGGTGACTAAATGACCAAAGTTGGCAGCCCTACTATATACCATCCTTCCATCCAATTATCCAACCCGCTTGCTCCTTTTCAGGGTCGTGGGGGTCTGCTGGTGCTCATCCCAGCTGTCATCGGGCGCTAGGCGGGGGTACACCTGGACAGGACGCCAGTCTATCGGAGGGCAACAGAATTAAACAAAATTGAAATACTTTACGAAAAATGTCAAGAAGAGTTGGACTCGAATCAATCAACAACACTACTTCATACCCAAATACATTTGGTTTTAGCAGAAGAAAGTGGTTTTGGGATTTAGTTACTCTTTAATGTTTAATGTTACCTAAAATGCAACATTATTCTCTCACTTTTGTCTTGATGTCAGCGTCAAGCCAAGTATTCCGAGAACAAACTGAAGTCCATCAAAGCCCGCAATGAGTACCTGCTGACACTGGAGGCTTCTAACTCGTCCGTGTTCAAATACTACATCCACGACCTTTCAGATCTCATTGATGTAAGTATGAGCACTTTGTAATATCTGTCACCGTTTAGCTGAGAGAACTTCCCCCTTCAGCACAGGATGCTTCAGTGAGTTGGAAAAGTATTTGTCATAGACAGTTTGAGGAAAACTTCCTCTTTCCTTACGGGATAATCTGCTCTTCTGATGCTGAAGGCCAGTTATTGTTCATGGGTGTTTTTACTGCCCTTAAGAGAGGATTTGAAATTAAAAATAGCAAAGAGACTGATGGCTTTAGCAGCTGGGTCTCGCATAAAAGGGAAACTTGAACACCAGACTGTGGGCTGGAAATTACAGTGCAGGACAGAATTAAGGCTTCTTAATAGCTTTAGTGATGAAAGGTTCTCTTCCTGTCTTCAATCTTCAATATAATAAGAAAAGCCATATTGTTTATCGTTGGGATTTTTTTTATTGTTTTAAA
This sequence comes from Gouania willdenowi, assembly GCF_900634775.1. Lineage (NCBI taxonomy): Eukaryota > Metazoa > Chordata > Actinopteri > Blenniiformes > Gobiesocidae > Gouania > Gouania willdenowi. Next base: position 50,674,628 of record NC_041049.1, read on the forward strand.
TCTTTTTTTTACATTTCAAACTGTTTGAATAAAGTAATGCTAAACCATTGTTTGTCTGAAGTTTACATTTGCTCAGAACCCTTTGATCATATTTTGCTTTGAGGTTTCTTTATTCTGCTGTTTGCTTTGACCTTTATCTTCCCACACTGATAGATATCTCTGATTTTTTTTTATATATAAAAGGGGGTTCCCTTGCTTGGTGCTCACATTAGAGACATGAAACCCTCTACCACACTTCATCTTTAGAAACCATTGGGGGTTTAGCAGGCTTTTACATTTTTATTATTCCGAACAGAACTGAATGAGGGAAAGATAAACGTATAACCTCTGCTCAGTGGCATGCTGGGAACTGAAATTACCCATCTCCCCCTGCTTTGCTCACAAGCCTTCACATCCCACTAGGGTGTTTGTTTATGTGTGGGAGTGGGATGCACTCACAATAAAGCTTCACACATGAGTTTATTAATGACATGGTTTTACTGTAAAAACAAGGACATAATTTAGTTGTGTTAGATGTGGTTTACTGACCATGTGAATTAGCTTCAGTGCTTATATATGATGTAACTTTATATCCCTCTTATTAAAGACCTTGGACATACATTATATATTAAAAGTCAGTACTTAATGTTATGCAATTAAGAGGAAACACAGACTTGTGTTTATGATGCAGCTTTTATCACAACAGTGTTTACCACAAAAATGTGACTGTCTGACTCTGACCATGAGGAACACATGATCAACATTCTTGTCAGCATTTAAAATAATGGAAGAAAAAGAAAAAAACTAAGGGTTTGTGTTCTCTTTTAATTTTTTGTATATCCTTGTTTTGTGTGTTACAGGAGTTTTTCTGTAATATGTGTTTCTCTGTCATTATTTTGTGCATTTTTGGAGTCTTTTTGTGCATTTTTCAGTAATATGTCATTTTGTGTATTTTTATTGCCATTTTGTGTATTTTTTTTAGTCATTTTGTGTATTTCTGTCATGGTTTAATAAGTTTATGGAGTCATTGGTTGCCTTTTTGTTGTCATTTTGTGTGTTTTTACGATTCATTTTATTATTTTATACCGCATGTGTCCCACATTTCAAAATGTTTTTGTGTATGTAGTACAGTTCCTGTGAAGTTCTACTTTAAAGTCACTACATCCGTTTTCATGATCATTGGTCATAAAGGTAATTTTAAATGTGTTTCTTTCCATGTAGTGTTGTGATCTGGGCTACCATGCTAGCCTAAATCGAGCCTTGCGGACCTACCTGTCAGCAGAATACAACCTGGAGACCTCACGCCACGAAGGGCTGGACATCATCGAGAATGCAGTGGACAGCCTGGACCCTCGAAGTGACCGGCAGAGGTTCATGGAGATGTACCCGACAGCCTTCTGCCCACCTTCTAAGTTTGAGTTTCAGGCTCACATGGGAGACGAAGTAAGCTGTGCCTTTATTACAATTATCTTGTCATATTCTGTTTACAAATGAATGCAATTGACAGATTGTCCTGTTATTACATATTTAATACTGTTTGGTTGATACTGTGTTGATGTCTTCCCATTTTTCTAGCTTGAATTGGCTACCTTTATGTAAAAAAAGTGGATTTTGTTTTGCAGGTGTGTCAGATCTCAGTGCAGCCACCTGTGAATGGGGAACTCATTCTGAGGTTCCAGCAGCTACAATCGCGCCTTGCAACTCTAAAGATTGAAAATGAAGAGGTAAGTCTAAAAATCTAAAATTCCATTTGAGGTTGTGGGCACTGCCTGGTTTAAATGTGTCAAACATGTCTCTGTGACTTAATTTTGTTATCTGAGGGAGTTTAAAGAGTTAGCAATAGCTGCAAAGTGCTGACAGTTAATGCTTCTGCAGAAAGTTATTGCTAAACTTTTGCCAAAAGTAATTTAAGGTGAGTCAGGAAATAGTTGCTGATGTTGTCGGAGGATCAGGTTTTGGTTGCCTACACAGTGTTTTCCGCTCTCTAAATACTCCACACGTAGCCATCAAACCCTCTTCTGTGAAGCAAAGGGTCTTTATCCAACCTGCTCTCACTTACTGGTCGTACATAGGCTGCTATTTTTGACACCGTGGGCACATGTTATTTGTTTCTTTTTTTTGTTTTAATGCATCTACCTCACGTGTGTCAAAGTCAAGGTCCGGGGGCTAAATTTGGCCTGTGAGAGCGTCTAATCCGGGTCTCAGAATGACTGTGTACAGACTTCAAGATATGGATATTAGTTGTTTCGCAATATTACTTTCACTTCACTAAATTACCATAATTTTGGATAAAGATGATGTTAAATGACTAGAAATAGGTTTTTAAATGAACTTGTGTGAAATCGCAAGTTTAATTTGAAATAAAGCTACTCTAATTTAACTAGTTCAAGGTTTATTTATATTCTATATATCATATTATATATACACAGTATATTATTTAAACTGCATCAAATTGTATTTTTTTAAATTATTTATTTATTTGTATTTATTGGTTTATTTAACAGGTACAGTGTGCATTAAAGCTGCAGTATGTAAGTTTTTTGGCATCATTTGGTCAAAAATCCATAATCATTTTGAACTCTATTGTAATCCAAAGTGTTCTGAGTGGACAGTGAATCTCATCTCCTTCTGATGAGCTGTTTGGGCGTCACTATTGGCTGCTCAACTGAGGTCAGGTGCTCTCAAGTACCAAGTACAATGATGGGCGTTCCAGCAGAAGTCTCCATTGTGGTGTTAGACACAGCAGTTACAAGGCAAAGCAAGCAGATAAAGGCAGACCGAGGTGGAGAAGCAACAGTTTAATGGCACAAACATACTCGGGAGAAACAAACAGCTTTGTGTCCCTGCGGATCTCCATGACTGCGGAGGTTCCACCCCACACACACACTGGTGTCAGAGGGAAAGTCGGAACAGACGTGTAAATCTAAGAGAAGCTTATTCAAGGTGAATTCATTTTACAGTCCGGATGCGGCGGAGTGATGGTTGCCACTACATGTATTCATGTCAGAGTCTCTAAAACACCAGGAAACTATCCAGTAACACAATATAAAGTCCTTACATTTGTCACAAAGTTGCTAAGAACGTTCACAAAGACACTGGTAAGAGAGGATAAGTTTCAGTTTCAAAACAGAGCGGAGATAGCATTCTACAAACTGCAGCTTTATTATCAATACTGAAAATATATCAGATTTAGTCAAAAGGCTATTATTTGTTTTTTAACCTAAGTATTTCACAAATTACTCCTCTGTTGTAGCTGAGATATTCAGTTCCTCCCAAATTGTTATCAAATGGCTTTTATCCACACACGACTGTTTCTACAAAGTGTCGTCATGTAGGAAGTTCCTGTAAACAAGCACCTCTAGTATGTGCGTGTTTCTCTGAGTGTCTGTCCCTGTTTGCATGTTCTGCTGAGGCAGATGAGTGTGTTGCTGCCTCACGTTAAAATGACCAGATGGCTTGTCTTTCCTTTGCAAAAATGAACTCTCAAAACACTTTGTTCACCTACAAGCTCCTCTGTCAACTGCACGACAAAGAACAGAGAGTCTGTCTCTATTTGGACAGGAAAAGCTTTGAGGAGGTGCTTCTGAGGAGTGCAGCTGCTTCCTCGAAACCTATTTGACTTGCAAGAAAAGGCAAAAAAACTCATGGGGAAGTATTAGCGCAGCATCAAAGGGATAATTCTGCATTTCTCCCCATCAATATTATGTTGTTAAAATAATTCTGCTGCCTGAAACGTAACAGATGTTTTGTTTTTGTATCTCATTCTCTCAACATACACTATTAACACTTAGTCACACACTCTCATGTTTCACGCTGAACCTAGAAAAGTTTGTGTTCCCACTGATGGATATCAAGAGGCCACATCAAAGTGTGTGTTTGTGCTTGTTTTTTTCTGTAGCGCCTGTCAGTAAATTGAGCTGCTGAAAATTATGACCCAACACTTTGTTGATATAATTGTTTAGTGATGTCATGCTGTTGCCCTGAGAGTGACATCTATTATCTGTGTTGTGGTTAATAGTTTTTGACTGCACAAAGATTATTTTCAGCCCCTAAGTTGAAATGCTTAAAGAAAGAGTTTGTTGAAATAAGTTAAACTCCTTCCTGAAGATCTTATGCAGGTGTGCACTGAGTAGTGCAGCTGCCTGTTCACAAAGTCTCTTCAAAAGGCTTCAGTGTAATTGAGCCCGGCAGTGAACATTGGTAACAATCCGTCTCCTAAATAATTAATAGGCTTTGCAGCCTTTTCACTAAGAGATTTTAGTTCATGTTCATGCATGGCTCCTGCCTGCATGATGACAGCAGGGCCTCTCATGGCTTTGGAGGGTCAAAGTGAGAGGGATCCCCAACACATTGAAACAAGCAAATAACTGCATTCTACTAATTGTATTACAGGTGTTAATGCTGAATTTAGCAAAAAACTTGGATATTTGTTTTTGAACACCATTTCAAGCCATGTCCTGACTTGCAGTGCATAGTATTTCTGTCTCATGATGAGTGAAATTACAGCGTAACATCCTCACTGTGTCAACACTTTAACCCATCACCGCAGCACACGGGAGCTAGGAAGTCCATCTTTGTTTTCTTCTCCCTCCAAGGCAGAGTGAATAATAGGTTAAGCAGTTTACTGTAACTTCTTTATTCTCATGGACTCTAGCTCAATTATTATACCTTACATACTGTATGTTTGAGTCAGAAAAGTCCTGTATTCATTTCTTTGAATCTCTGTATTTAGCAAATTATCAATGTAATATCAAACAATACAGCTACTTCAGCCAATCACAACTCCTTGACTTAGTGTCACTACAGATCCAGATAGCAGAAATATTCTGGTCAATATCTGGCCCATTGGGCCCACACCAGGCATGTCCATCCGGCCCACATACTCATGGAATGTTTGCCACAACCTGGCCATAACCAAGCCATCACAATGCCAAATGTCAGATAAGGACAGACCAAAAAGATATGGTACCTTTACCTTATAGATGGGCCACTTTTGGCTCACATCCAGATTAGTCGATGCTAACTTACCTTAATTCAGCCAAAACTGGCCCAAATAGGTTTCAAGATAACTAGCCCACATTTGCAGCATCAATTCTTGGCTCACATCTATTTTATAATGGACAGAAGAATGCCAAAAGTGCAGGATCATTGCAAGATGTGGCCCACATCTGTATGCTATCTGGGGAGGAAAGATGGAACTGGCCATAGTTCCCCAGAAAGTTAGATTTTTACTCTTGGCTTCTTCACAGGCATTTTTGACCATCTTTGCATCGCTAAACCTTTTGAATTATACACAACGTTTTGATAGAGCTTGCAATTAAAATTCACTACCCTTTAACAACCAGTTGTTGCTGAATGCATTGTCTATGGTCAGCTTTGTTCACCTCTGGCCTCCTTAAGTGTTGGGACACGGATTGAGTAGGTTGGTAGTCACGTGTAGATATTTAGGAAAGTGCACTTTAGTGGAAAACATCTAAATCTTTTAGTTATGTCATGGGACAGAATAAGAAGATGAATCCAGCTCCGACTTGAATCCTAGCTGAGTAATTTATGAAGCACTCTTTTAAATGTCCTCATTTCTCAACAGATCAAAAAGACTTCAGAGGCCACATTGACCACAATCCAAGACATGGTGACCATTGAAGACTACGATGTGTCTGAGTGTTTCCACCACAGCCGGTCGACAGAATCTGTCAAGTCCACAGTGTCTGAGACATACCTTAGCAAACCCAGCATTGCTAAAAGAAGAGCCAACCAGCAAGAGACGGAACAGTTCTACTTCATGGTAAGTGACGGACTGCACAGATTAGGCTTCCGTGTTCTGTTTCAGGTTTGTGTAGCACAGAAATTCTCTGTCTATCTTTTTTTACTGACTTTCTTGGACAGTAGGGATTGTGTAGAATTGTATACATCTAATTTTTGCTTGTATTGAACATGCACAAAACTGGCCCGAAAACATTTAATTGCAGAAATTGAGTAACTCACATTTATTTAGCAAAGTGAACTGCTATCATTTGGTAAGACTCTGAGGATAAGCTTGTCTTGATGAAGGCTTGCTGCATTTCCTTTGTCCTTGACTGTTTTATCGTGGGTTGCTGTCTAAAGAGCAGGTGCTCTGGCACTTTTCGCAGCCTTGAAATTTATCTCAATCCTCTGCAGAAATTCCGCGAGTTTCTGGAGGGCAGTAATCTCATCTCCAAACTCCAGGCCAAGCATGACTTGCTGAAGAGGACTCTCGGCGATGGTAACGTCATGATTCTACAATTCATTTAATGAAGTCACAGAGACATTCACTAGTATTGTTCACACACAGACATGGGAATTTACCCTGAAACCTTTATGATGGAATCTTATGTCATCCTGCAAACATTCACCTTGTTCCTTTTTGTTACTGCAGCTCGTTTTCTGTGATTTGTGGGGGGGTTTTCTCCGATGGTCAAAGCTATCGTGGTTGTAATTCAGAAACACCCAGAACTGAAAGGTAGAAGTAAAATGATGGGCGTAATCTTAGCAATTGTTTGGCTCCCAACCTTGACTGCTGTGTGTAGCAAGATGCACACTTAAAGAGAAATGCCAGATTATCTTATGTTTTACAAGCTTTTTCAATAAGATTATCCTGCCGTCAGCAATGTGTTAAGATTGAATTTGTCCTGATAATTGGCTTCAAAATGTGTCAGGACCAATAATCGTTAGTATTAAACCTTTTCAGAGTTGAAAATTCTGATCTCCGAGTTTGGCGACAGCATGTCAAAATATGTTAAACATGGATGATCGGTATCACATTTTTTTTCCCGACTTTACCGATTAGGAGCTCTGATTCAAGGTGGTGTTTCAACTCACTTTTTCAAGTGGAAGGTTGGAAAATCCAGAGTTTCAGGTTGCTTGGAACGCAACATCAGATCACGTTTTTGGATATCATTTGATCACGAGAGATTCCTGGCTTGGAGGAAGCTCGGTGGTGGGACAGAATGGTTATGTGTGGTGTTGAGACCCAAAGTACGATCGAAACTGCTCTTTGCCTGATTATGTTATCTTCACGTGTGGGGTCTGTAAAAGATTAAAAAAAAAAACTCTTTAGATTTAGAAAATCCGGACATGTGTACCCTGTTTTTTAAACAGGTGAGAATCTTTACAAGAAATTCACCCTGTCCATACTGGTAGGGTCTCCTTGAGGACCTAACCTGTACCTGCCGGCCTCAGCACTACTGTAATTAGCTGCCTTGGTGGTCTTTGTCAAACTGGCCACTTTTACAGTCAACTTTAGCTAACAAGGATGAAAAAGCCACCCACATGCTGAATAAAATCCTCACTGAGCTGAAGTGTGAGTCTCAGACTGGTTAATTAAATTATTACTATTTACAACAAACTATTTGGTAATCGTGATGTGCCAAAGATAGATGAGAAAGGGAGTAAGGTGAGCTCATCTAGACCCATGTATAGGTTTTGTTTTTACATTTAAAGAGACCAGCGGTTGTGGACAGATGGCAGGTTTCAAATGCTCGGCTAGCCGTAGGCTGCAGCGTTCAACGCAGAGACCTCAGACACGTCTTAGCATGTCCACACAGCAAACTTCATGCTAACATTTCTTTCCCTTTCTTTCTTCACGGCAGGCCACAGGGCTGACTACATGACCACAAGGTAAGGCTCACACATATACACGTGCAAGAACGCACTAGTATGATATCGGTCTGTTCTTTTCAGTGTAGTAACAGAAACTTTAGTCGCGTGTTGCTATGATAAGCATTGAAATTGAAACCGTAAATAAGTGTCACTCTCTGGACAGTGCAAAAACTAAAGCATGTGTCAAAATAGGTCTTAGAATTTTCCCTGCTCCAACATTCCTGAATTTGATGTAGTGTCATCATGAACCCCTCCAGAAAAACTAGAGACGAGCCAATCAGCTGAGTTAAAACACTCCTGATAGGCTTGTTTGTTTGTAGCTCAGATAGTGCACACGTTAAACTCAAGGCCCAGAGGATAAATCCAGCCCTTTAGAGCCTCCAATTTATCTCTCAGAAAAAAGTAAAGATGCGAAGGAAATCATTAATCATTGTGTATATTACCTAATTAAGTTGTAGATATCTCAGCCCCACCAAATACACAAATTCAATTAAGCTCCATGATATTTGCAGGGATTCACTGACTGACTGCAGTCCCAAATTGTCAAAATCATGAAATTTGTCAGAAACATTCCCACAAAATTGACTTATGGCAATTGATGGAGATCCTGCAGGGATTATTGCTTTGGTATTGACAGTGCTTTATATGCTGTATGATGTAAGTCACACGTGGAAGTGCGAACTAGGGCTCAGTAATGATGAAATTGGCCCCTGAACGAAAATGAATTTGACACCCCTATGATAGTGGATCAATCAATTTTGAGCAATTTTTAACTGCAATACATTTTAAACATTTCTATTTATGATCAATTCAACCAAAGATCTTATTTAAAATAACATTTTCAGCAGATTTCTATTTCTATAAAAGCTGTTGATTGTATTTCAGTGCTGTTTCTTGGAAAAACATGCAATTATAAAAGGCTCTGTGTAACAATGATTTTGTTGATTTGAAATTTTAACAAATAGCCTTAGAAAAGGTTTGGACCAAGGTCTTTGAATAACCACGCTTTGAAGCTAATTCGCTCACTTCTCTGATATCTCTGGTCTCTTCCTGCTTTGATAAGGATGCAGGATTTTAACAAAGTTAGAGCAAAGTAGGACAGATCACGGCCACAGCACTGATATCAAAGATATTTATACCAGATTTCATTTCAAGCATGAAATCAGGTTATTGGTAAAAAAAAAAGAAAAATGTAAATCCCGGAATTCATTATTTTGTTTAATTTTGATGCTGTTCCATACTCCCTACAGTAGAATTATAATCAGACATGATCTGTTCTTTTGTAGATTTATAATAAAATAATATGCTAGTATTTATTTACAGTATTTTTCCTACAGTCTTGCAGCAGAGTGCATTAGAGTCTTTTTATGAGGTCCAGTATGTTATAAGAAGCCAAACTGCATTAAGTCACCAACACGCTCAATGTGAGGAACAAATAGTTGCTGTCCCCTGCCGGGCATGTCATGAGGTAGATGCTGACACATCCCGAAGCTCCCAGCAGGTTTGACATTTCACTGGTGATACAGAGGAGAAGGAAAAATAGGAGAAAATCAGAGAGAAAAGGAGAATTCAGGGGTTTCTGCTTCACCTGAAAATAGTCTTTTTCACACATCTTTCATCTGGAGTTATATAATTTCAAAGTTTATCCAACCTCATCATTAGCGCAAGTTTTTACAAGACATAAAGCTAATAAAAAAAATACCTTTATTTTACCTTCAATTTAAAAAAAAAAAAAAAAAAAAACTGCTTTATTTGATTCTACTAATCCCTTTTTTGTATTTTAGACATCCCAATGGGCAGCTCAGAACCCTTACTGGCACCCGGCGGGCTAGACCCCGCTCAATATTTAATGTCAGGTTATTTAATGGGAATTTGGAGACTTTCATCCAGGTACTTATTACCGACCAGCTGCTTCGCTATGCTCCGCCTCCAGTCTGTTTTCCATCTTCTTCTGGCTTTTTTTTTTTTTCGGTGGCTTTCTCCAAACCATCTTAACCTTAATTCATTGTTTGCCAACAAACTCAACGCATTTGTGCAAAGATAGATTCCAGACAGGACGTTTGGTGATGTGTATCTAAGACTGGGCAGCATTGATAGATTTTGGAGGGTCACGGGAGTTAGAGATAACATTTGTGGCTGACCTGGCATCACCGCTGCTCTGGCAGAGTGAGAGCAGGATAAATGGCCGTCAGGGAGCAGATGTCAGACTGATAAGGTGTGTTGCATCCTTCCTTTCAGCAGTTGTTGTATCCAATGCTGCCTGGTCAGGTTCTCTCTGCTCTGTTTTAGATTAAAAGACAGAACGAAGTGTAAAAAAAAAAGGGGGTCTTTCTGTGTAAAAGCTTTGGTGGGCAGCTGCTTGGTTCCTAATCTAGTTTCCTTTCGTTTTCTCTCTTTTTTTTTGATTCTCTTTCTTCATCTCCTGACTGCTGCCATATTTCCTTGTAGCCGTGGACGAAGAAACTCGCATACGCGACATCAGGTAGACTCTGAGGCATCTTAAGGGCTCCTGTGCTGCTTTCCTGTTTCCTTCTTTTATCCTGTTGGTTTATACAAACAACATTTGCTTTCCTGTTGCATTCATGTGTGTTTTATATCAACTGGATAACTCTTCTAACCCTGAAAACTGTGACAGACTCCATTGAAGGTTTTCCTCTTCAAATTGCTGTGGTTTAAATTCCCTACCTCAAACAGTTGAACATTGTAATCTTAAAATGATTAGTCTAATTCAGATTACACACGTTAGAGAGGTGGAATCATTAGTCAGCACTCAGGGCTCCACTGTAACGACAGCTTGTCGATTTTGGCGTACTGCGTGCACCCCGAGGGCTGTAAAACGATCCACTGTATATTTAAAGTCACATACTGTTCAGTTCTGAGTCACAGGAGCAGCTGGCTCAGCCACAGCAGTGTCGTCCACATCTCACAGGAGATAACTTATTTGGAATACGGAACGATGTATAATAAGCACCAAAAGATAGGTACAGTATTATCATATGAGTTTATTCTGCCATAGTGATAATGTAAGGTTGAAGCTGGAAAACTCAATTCAGTCTGTCTCAGTAAGATCTCAGCACACACAAAAATAACTTGCATCTTATCCTAACCCTTCTTTATTCACCTTGATGTGCATGTTTGTTTTATTTAAAAGTTATTGGAGTCCAACCAATACTCATGCAGCTCAGTATTAGTTATTAGATGTTTAGTGATTTTCAGTTAATTATTGATCTGTCTAAATTCAATGGGTCTGTGAATGTTGTGGTCATGGAATTTTTTGTTTAATTGTTCATGTGTGGCATTTTCAAAGTAAGAGCACGTATGGTGCGCAACAGGGTTGTGGTCAATTACATTTTTCAGTTACAATCACTTTTTCAATTACCCATGTTCAATTACATTTCAATTACGATTATAGTGACCAAGATTTTTTCTAATTAAAATTAAATTACATTTATTTTTTCTGTCTTCTGAAAGTCAATTTCAGTTACGTTCTCAATTCCTAAAGTTCAATTACAATTAATCACAATTACTGAGCCTGAAATTAATAACCTTTCTGTTAGCATCTCTTATTATAATGGGTCCTAAATCAGCTGTAAAATACACAAAAAACAAATATCTATCATCTAATTTATTTCCTATCTATTGGTTGCCTTGTTAGGCTTCCTAAACAATGAAAATATAGGTTTTAATATTTTTGGTCTGAGCCTTTTTTGTGTCTGTATACTTCATTTCATTTTTTTTAAATGTAAAAATGTTTGAAAGCTTGATATGAAACATATTTTAATAATTAACTACATGTGTGTAGAACTGTGCATAGAACTGTAACATGGTTCCGCAGTTTTGCGTTAAATTATAATTGACAAATTTGTAGATCTTTCATGGCATTTACAATTACAGTCCATTATCTAAACTCAATTACAATTGAATTACAATTACGACAGCAACATATTTTAAAAATATAATTACAATTATAATTACACCATATTTGTAATTAATTATAAACTACGCAATCACAATTAAAATTGACCCCAACCCTGGTGTGCAATATGAAATTAAGTACTAAATATCAGTTATTTTCACAGTTTCTGGTTATATTTACTAACTATTTACTAATAATAATGACAGCTGCACTCACTATTGGTCAGACTCCAGCCTTTATGTGTGGGACAAAAGATCTTATGACTTTTGCGATAATTCATGTATTTTTGTTTGCTACAAAGGACTCAGGACAAGCAATCCCTCGTGTAGTGGAAAGCTGTATTCGCTTCATAAATTTGTACGGTGAGTGTTGTGCGACTGCTGTCGGAAAATGTATAATTGTTTTTGTTTATTATCTCTGCCAAGGAGCAGAGGTCAAATATTCACTAATGATTATATAGGGCCTTATTCTCCCATCTGGACTTAAGCACTTTTTTACACGCCTGCAGTTACGCGCTTCTCTCCAGTGTGTATTCTCCGGTCCAGGCTCCTGACACGCCCACCAAAAGCGCGTAGTCTGTGAATGAAGGGCGGTCTGAAGCGAAGGAGGCGGGGCCATGAAGTCATTATTTTTGGGCTGTCTTGGAATCACGGAACATGGAGTTGTCTCAACGCTTGTAAATGTCATTGCAATCCGTGAAAATGATTAAGCGCACTTTTAATTTGGAACACCTTCGTCGATAAACAATCTAACAGATTATTTGATGAGATCATTGATCAGATTACTGCAGGGTGAGGATCGGACACATTTTTCTGTCTGAGCCACCGTTAAATTGTCTCTTTTTCTCCTCATATTAACGCCAGATTAATGTTTGTTTGAGTGGAACGCCTGATTTTATCACCTTCTTACATTCCTGAATTCAGAAATAATCAGCGCACATCATCATCATCATCATCATCTGTCGTTAATGTTTCACTTGTTATTTACTCTTGTAGTGTAATCAAGCTGCGGCTTTACGTTGTACACAGTGTTCAAATAGTTGGATATCATTCTGACGTCTGTCAGGTAACGAGCAGCAGCAGCCGAGGCTCGCGCACACACACACACACTCACACACACACTCACACACACGCACACACACGCACACGCACACGCACACACACACACACACACACACACACACACACACACACACACACACACACACACACACACACCCTTCCAGGACGAGGAGTCGGCGGCACGGGTGAAATATAATGAAATGTAACACATTTTGTCCCGTCTAGAACTGGTAAATGTGAACATATTAGAAATGCTGATGGTCAATCCTTTGGCGTGGTTGTGTAACCCCACCCCCGTGAGAACGTGACAGTGTCACTTTAGATAGATTATTTCCGGGAGTCTCTTCTGCAATATTATGAGTCAGTGTGGCTTAAATTGTAATGAAGTCCATACTTCTAGTGCAATATAATGTTTCACCTTATCAGGGAGCTGCACTTATTCCAGGGTTAGAAGAGTGTAAGAGGAAAAGAACTTACGCAGACGGGAGAATACGCGCAAGACCAAATTTGAACGGGAACACCCACATTTCAGGGCTGCTCCACCCAGAGTGCGTAACTGGGATGAAGGCATGCAGTGACTGACTTAAAGGTATTATGGACGATGTTTAACCATCATCAAGACTATTGGTCGTCCTAATTGTCAATCATGTTTACATAAGCCCGTCGTACGTTACCCCCTTGCGCACCGGGTACTTTGAAAATGGATTTTCACTTGCCAGTGGCGAGTCTGACATAGTGGGAAAAGTGCAAATCTTCTTTTGATAAGTAAGCTTGTATGACCGATGTTCACACCAACTTGTAAACAGAGCTGTGCACGAGGAAGACTGGGCTCGTGCACGCTCTCCCGCACACGTAGGCGTGTTGCGCATGTGCATTTTTTTCAAAAAGTGGAGAGGGCATTTCTTTTCTAAACATCGAATAGAGCCCTTAGTCTTTAGTCTGTTAGCAGGATTATGTCAAAAAGTACGTATCGGATTTTTGACAAACATTTAACCAAAGATAGACCTTATACCATTGGAGAGGATATTAATTAGTTTCAAAAATCAAAATTTCAAAAATTCATACCTCTGTGTCTCTTTATGACTAATGCAGTCTTGCAGTTTTTGGGGGATAACTATTAGGGTGTTTTCATGGTTTGTTTCTTAGGGTGGGGGCTGCTCCAAATCTTTCACAGAAAATTGAAACTAAATTCCCATCCTGTTTACAGCTGTATATTACAGCTAAGTCTCCAGCTGTTTAAGAGGGCACACGCTTTAGTCCTGGAAACAAAATTATTTTTTTATTCAAACAGTTTTTAAATCAAACACTCAAATTGATTTGACTCATTTGACACGAGAGATTGCAATGCTTTCAGTGTGTGAGCTCTTCATCTCATCAGGCGGCCGAGTGATGATGTTCAGAGAAATCTCAACGCTGGCGAACTGCAGACTAATTATGCTTCAACGTGACTTTTGACCTCTTTCCGTATTAAGCTTTATTCCCAGCGGGGGGACACTCCCTAACTCATTAATATCTTTAATTAGCAAAGTGAAGAGGCTTAACCAACACAATGTGCTTTTTTAGATCACACTTAAAAAAGGTTTTACTTGCTGATTTCTCCTTATTTGAATGAGCTTCTGGGTGGATTTAGGTCCATGTTGTGTGTATGCCTTAGCTTTATTCTGCTTCTTGTCTCTGCTTACGTTTAATCCTCTGCACAGGTCTCCAACATCAAGGAATATTTCGTGTCTCTGGATCACAGCTGGAGGTCAACGACATCAAGAACTCATTTGAAAGAGGTATAAAACAGTGTCCGGTACTATGTTCTATTAAAATAGGATTTAATTTAAATATGCGTGTGTTTAAAAATTGCGAGATTAAACTGACTGACTCGTTTTTTCCTGTTGTTGTTATTTTAGGAAATGACCCTCTGACAGATGAAGAGAATAATCACGACATTAACTCAGTGGCTGGCGTCCTCAAACTGTACTTTCGTGGTCTGGAAAACCCTCTTTTTCCTAAAGAGAGGTTTAATGATTTGCTGTCCTGCATCAGTAAGAAAAAATTAATCATTTCTCCTTTTTATATCACACATTAGCATTCAATTGTACATGATATATATTTGCTTATTCATTTACATTCAAGCCTTCCTCTGATATTGTAACATTTGTGACAATGATTTGTGATTATGGAGCTGATGTTTGATATTTCCTCCTAAACCTTTGTCATATCTGAGATTCTGGATTGGTGCTGCCACACCTTTAAAGGTCCCATATCATGCTATTTTTCACCCAGCTCCATTTATTCTAAGCCCAAAAACATAATATTTGAGGTTTATTTTCCCAAACTCGCCTGTTTTCCAGAGTTTTAGCCTCTGAAAAGTCACTTTCTGAGCAACTCTACACAAACAGGCTGATTTACGGCCTACTTATGCATATTCATGAGTGGGCGTGTCTATAGACGGGACACTGACTTCCTCCTCCTCGCACGGTGACGTAGGGCCAGAAGACGGCCCACCCTCCTTCCACCCACTCCGTAGCCGAGCTCATGCTGCGTTATAAACACGAGACAGAGTGTGGGGGCGGGGCATTCACCGGTACATACATAGACTGTAGAAAATACATACATAGCACTGCACGAGGACGCTGAAATACTCACCTTTGTGGGCGTGTCTGTTTACATGTCAATCATGGCAGAGAGCTTCGTGCAGGCCACTCTCTAGTGGCCATAGTGAATTTAATGAGTCATCAAATTAGTGCGAGGTGTTTGGGCTCACCCTGCAGTAAGAAAGGAGCAAATCACCCTCTAATTAATGATTGAGGGAATCAAGGAAAAAAACAATTATGAAGCCCAAATATCACTTTTATGATGTTTATAGCACAGAAAAGGCCAATTAGCTTATCATGGGCCCTTTAACTAAACGTGTGGTTTTGGCAGAATGTTCAGCTTTGCTTCAAAATTTGAAAAATGTTTAGAATGGGGATATATGTTGTTTACTTATTGGTGAGTCGACTCAAAGACAGTATTCTGTTTGTTATACCTTTTAATCATCTCTCAGGACAGCACTCTTGTGGCTTTTCATTTTGGTCATGGGATGATTTATTTTTCTAGTCATATTCACACTTTGTTATATTTAAAGTGTTTGTTTCAGTGCTGTGTTTTGTGTACAGTACTTGTGTCAGTGTTTAATATTGAGTCGATATCTCCTGTGGCTGCTTCTAAAAGATGAGAGATGGGGTTTCCCTGTTGAAATTCCCCTCACAACATGCCTGGGATTGCAGCGTGGGCTGAGCGGGCGCTAGACTTTAATCAGAAGTTCCTGTTCCTCATAGATTAGAAAGATCGCTTATTTTTTCCCCCTTTTCTCCAGTTTTTGGTCAGCTGATGACTTTTTTCCCCGGTAACAGCCTGGTGTGCATTCAGACGTGTCACGTTGGGGAATCTGCAGCTGTGGCAGTGCTACACATGTGTACGTGGATGCTGTTTGGGGAGTGGATCTTAAAATAGGATCCTCTGATAGAACGGCACAGACTTGGAGTTTGGTATTCATGAAAATTGTACTACATCCCTGAAGCCCAAATCCCAGATGGCACAAAGTGGCCAGAGGGTGACGAAACTATTTTTAGGAGCGAGTGCAGCATGAGCTTAGCAACGTTAAACAGACTGCTTCAGGTATAGTAATAAGGTACTTTATCTAGCATGCTAATGGGATGCAAAAGTAGGAAGAGAACATTTTACGCCCCAAATCTATTCATTATAGATATGTTAAATACTGTATGTTACACTTTGTTGGAAGTGTTTCACAGAACACAAATTTGTGAAGCATCTTGCTTTGACAAACATCTTTGGTACGTAATAATAATAGTAATACATTTTATTTGTAATGCACTTTACATTTGATCCCAAATCTCAAAGTGCTACTTAAGTGCTAACACAACATATATTAAAAGACAGGACTAAAAACAAGCATTGTTGTTAAAAAAAAAAAAAAAAAAGACTAAAAAGAGGCATTAACTGTTAAAATAAGCTTGCATAAAAAGGCGAGTTTTAAGTGTTTTCTTAAAAGTGTCCACCGTTTGCGGGGTGCTGAGGTGGTCTGGGAGGGTGGTCCACAGGCAGGGGGCAGCCCATTGTTTTGAGCCGTGTCCTGGGCATGACCAGACGGTGCTGTTGGCCTGACCAGGTCCTGGTTGAGGGTGTTTTTAATAATAATAATAATAATAATAATAAACATAATGCTGAACATTTTTTGGTTTTGAATAGTTTTTTTCTTTTTACTAAAGTTGGGAGATGATATAGCATGTTAGAAGATATCGCAATATTAAAACGTCAGAAGATTGGGTTTTTATTAATTTATTTGATATATTCCCATTTGAGTTGAAAAGGTCATTCCCAGAGTGAGTATGTAATAATGTCCAGAGTTAAAGTCAAATAAAAGAATGGTTGTTTTTTCTAATCTAATCTCTAATTCAGGATTTTATTTTACCAGCAAGTTTATTTTGTCTTCCATTTTAAAATGTTCAGACATGTATGTATCCTTAACTCACATACAATCAATCAGTAGAAGCCTCTGAGGAACACTGACAGTTGGCAGTTGAAACATGTCAGGAGATCAAATAAAATTTCTTGAAAAAAGTTGTCTGAATAAATGAAACCTTATTTTACTTTTGTCTTTTTTTTCTTTTCCAAAAAAATCCTGCATCATTATCACAAGCCCGTAATGGGTTATTGCATTGTATACTCAGTCTATTGTCCCACCCCTACTTTTTACTAATTCTTCATTATTGTATTCATTATTACCATGTCTGTCTCTTGTTTGTGTCCACAGGAATAGAGAACCTGTATGAGAGAGCTCTATTCATCCGTAAGATCCTTCTGACTATTCCCAGATCAGTTCTCATTGTGATGCGATACCTCTTTGCCTTCCTCAACCAGTAAGTTAATAATACTAAAATTGTATGTTTAATCTGTAGCTCTGTGTGTCTAATGATATCGTTTTTGTGCCCAGTCTGTCCCAGTACAGTGATGAGAACATGATGGACCCGTACAATCTGGCTATTTGTTTCGGCCCCACGCTAATGCCCACTCCAGAAAGCCAGGACCAGGTTTCCTGCCAGGCCCATGTTAATGAAATCGTCAAGACCATCATCATCCACAATGAGACCATCTTCCCTGATGCCAAGGAGCTCGATGGGCCCATTTATGAAAAGTGCATGGCTGGTGGAGACTACTGGTGAGGGGAAAAAGTCTCACATTACGCCTTATTCTTCCACTTCATCTTCTTCTCTACTGATTAGTCACATTAGCCATTAAACTTAGATCACCCAGTTGTTGCCATCTGTAGGTTAACTCGGGGCTTGAAGGCAATTATAGAAAAGAATCTGACGTCGTCTTTCAAATCCTGTGAAGTCGGACGAATAAAAGAATGCATCATCTGCATCATCTGCAGTGTGTCAGCAGAGTTCATCCAAGTAATTGTGCCTCTGTGGTTGAGGAATGTGACAAAGCAAAGAACGTTTCTGCTCTGATAAATCATCAGGCAAGTGGTGGGTGAAAAGTTGAAATGTGGTAACGCAGTCGCGTTAAGCAGGTCAAAGTTGAGGCTCCTTGCCAGCTTAACATCTGTAGGCAGAGCTCATTTCTTGTTTTTTCCTGTCTTCATCAGCCGCTCCTCCTCTATGTACCCACACCACTGTGGAGGATTTATCTCTGGCTAGAACTAATCATCTATCCTACCATGGCCACGCTCTTCCAACAACCAATATACCGTCATTTCTGGACTATAAGCCGCTAATTTTTTCTCACGCTTTGAAACCTGCGGCTTAAACAATGACGCGGCTAATTTGTCAATTTTTCCCGTTTTTAGAAGCTTCATGCCTCCACACAATTGAGCTCCGTCACATTAGACCATTAGATCTGAAATGTTGTCAGAGAGAGAAAGAGAGAGAGCGCCCGCTGCAGCATCAGCAGTGTGGATGTAGTAAAAATCAGCCAGTTTGTAATAGAAGAATAAACAGCATAAAGTTGCTAAATCACCGCGTTAGGTTTGTTCAAGATTGATCGGTACTCTGAGCCTGATGGAGACGCTTCCGTAAGGAGGACAGACAGACGGGGCAGAGATCAGGCTGTATCCAGGCTGTTCTGATCTCCGCTCCGTCTCCAGTAAAAGTCAGCCAGTTTGTAATAGTAGCATAACAGCATGAAGTTGCCAAATCACCAGGTTGGATTTGTTCGGAAGCGATCGCGTCCGTATTCTGATTCAGAGTCCGACTCGCTGTGATCGCTCCGCGGTAGTTCACAGTAAGAAGAGCGGACAAAGCGGTGTATCAGTCTGGTTCCAGTAAAAAATGACCATAAAAAGCTGTAAATGGATTGATATGTAGACGTAGGGCAGTGAGGAGGAGACTTCATGTAGTAAAGCAAACGTACCAGTTGAAACACGGACATTTTTGTGTAACCTAACTTGAGTACAGCAGCCCACCTACCTTCCGATTGACTGAGTTGTGTGAATCATCAGCCAATAGAGTTAGGCTGTGGCATTTGTGTGGATGTTTGTTATAAAATTGCTAAATTATTGTAATGCGGCCAATAAAACAGTGCGCTTTATAGCCGGAAATTACGGTATATGAAGTCCTGGGAGGACTTGTTTGTTGTGTGTGGCTGTACTTCCTACTGCCAGCCCTTACATCACTACACTAGGAGACCTGCGAGGCCCAGTCACACAGTGAAGATCTAAGCTTTTCACAGGATGTTGATAATGACCCTTGTTTAAACTTCCCCTGTGTTATCGTATTATTTGCTGGGACATTCCATTGAGTTATTTTCACTGGAGCGTTATTTGACTTTAGGCTTTACAGCAGAACCTTCAACACAAATCAAGAGTGAGAAAAGAAAAAAGGAAAAATGTTTGTACTTTTAGAGGTGTGTTTTTTTATGTGAAGCAGTGACCCTGATGGTTTTTCTTTCATCCCTTTCAGTGAGAGCCCCTACAGTGAGCATGGAGCCCTGGAGGAGGTCGACAACGAGGGAGGAACGGAGACACACACCAGTGAAGACGGTGAGGATCTATAAATCAAACTCAACTCACAGCAAATCTGTCTCTGGCATGAAATGTTTAGTTTCCCACCTCCTGTTTTTCTAAGCATCATTAATTAAAGAGATGGTGGTGTTTGACCATCTCGACATCCTTGAAATTTTCTCTTTTTTTTGATGGTTCTGAACCGCTTGTACAGGAAAAACAAATGTCTGAAATGTTGTAAGAGGCACCTGGTTTTATTGGCTTTAGAAAATCATACAGTTTTCACATATTGGTGATTACATTTGCATGTGTGTAACCTGAAGAAAAGGGAAGAAATGAGCTGAAGGGGAACATTTTACAGACTGTGCGCAGACATTGTGAGAAAGTTCAGCTCTTGTGATCAAACATGTGGCCAAAAGGTGATCAAATCCAATCATAAGAGCTGAGAAGGAGTCAAAGGTTCAGCTTTGTGTTACTAAGAAAATAAATTTCCCCTTTATTAATGACAAAATCTGTTCATTTACACTCAGTGGACACATTATTAAATATTTCACGATAGTATAGGTTGAGTTTCTGTCCCGTTCCTTTGAGATTTTAAACTGTAGCTGCAGATTTTTTGCTATAAATGAGTCATTTAAAAGTCTTAATCTACCACAACCCAAAATGAGTTTCTATGATCAAGATCAGTCAACTTAATGTTAAATATCAGAAGAGAATTACTTGAACTTTGTGTAACTTTAAGTCCTCCAGAGCGTCCAATTTGGCCCACAGGAGGATTTATTTTAACACAAACATGAAGTCTGGAAGTTTAGTCCCAACAATTTAGTTCTCAGTGTCTTGAAATTCAATGAAACTCCACGATATTTGGAGTGGCTTGCAGTTTTTATCTCCTCATCAACATGATTGCACTAATATTAGTTGCAAATTGTTGCAGAAACTGTCTCTTTTTTTTTTTTTTTTTGCTAAAAACCTTCAATTTCTCACAATAAATCCCGCATAGTGCCTGAAAATTTCATTACTTGCAAATTTAATACATTTGTAAGTAATAAGTCAGACGTTACTGATATCTCAAACTTTGGATATTGTCTGTGAATTATACACATTTTTATTACATGTAAATGTCTAAACTCAAGCACGGTATTGTTAAAATGACAAAAAAAAAACATCTGGATTTTTGTGGTCCGGCTCAGTTGGGTTTAAACTGGGTCATTTGTGGCCCCTGAACTAACATGAGTTTGACACGCTTGCCTTAAATGATTAAACCCCAAACCCGCTTTTTCTGCTGAATACATACAGTATATGTTTGGGTATTAGGTAGTGCTGTTTATTAATCCTTGTCCTACTCTTCACATTTTAGTAAAAATATTTTAATTTTGCGTATTTAGTTGTAAAACGTCACAGTTTCTGGTCTCTAAGGGTTGAGCGCCGGCTATTACATTTGAATTTTGTTACTGGCTGAGACGGATTCATTGGATTACCCTGTTTCATCAACATTTACTGTTGGCTTCGCCCCTCCTATAAAAGCTGAGAGGAGGGAGGAGGGTTTCCTCCAATCACAGCCCTCAGTGAGCATTGACTGACAGCTGTAATTAGGAACTCCACTGCTCCATGTGAAACAGCCGCTGTAGCGGTGATGTTTGTGACTCTGTGCTTCTATAAAGAGCAGATTCTGTGCTAATCAGAGGATTCACCAAGCGATGTGTGTATTTACAGACACATCTATGCTCTGTGTGTATTCCCGTCTGTCTCTACGTGTGCGCGGACGTGTGTGTGCATCTTATTGCTGTGTGCGTGAGGTGGTGAGAGAGTAGGGCTGTGTGTGAGCTTCACGTCGTGATTGTGTGTGCCTGTGGTTGTAGTGACACATCTGCACAGCTGCGAACTCGCTATGTGTGCATTACCGTCTGCCTCTGACTGGGCGTGTCTTACTGCTACAGCAGTAACGCCCATAATCAAGGCATTTTTTTTAATTTCCCTCCTAGTGGCAGGTCAGCAGAAAGCAGGGGTTTAGTTACTCTTTAAGTAATCATGGCATTATGTTTCTTTTATTACCAAAAGGTGATAGTTAGATAAACTGAGCTGTTTTTACCGCTTAGTTATATTTACAATTTTGTTTTCCTGCTTTTTAGCTACAACACTACATACATACAGCATAAGATGCTCAGGCTCTCGGACATGCACGCACACACACACACAGATCACATGACCATGTAGAAATGAGATTGTTTTGATTCATCTCGGTGATATCTTATATCTACTGACTACAAAAATCTGGACTCTGCGTCATCATCATTCATCACTTTCTGTTAATTCGGCTAATTTATTCTCATCACAACATTTGTTAACAAAAGCATCAGCTTTACTTGTAACTCCAAAAACTATGAGAGTGAAGTAATCTTTTCTTTGCAGTGTTTGTTTTTAAAATTGTCTGCGAACAGACGGAGAGGATGTCCTCAGTGACTGAGTTCTTCCTCTTAAAGTGTTGAACTGGGTTCAAGTTATTGTTATGATTTATTTTTAAATCCAGATGAGCTCACTTGGACTTCAGACAAACTTCTTATCCTGTTTAGTTACTCCACATTCTCTTTCTCTATGATAGCTTCAAACATTTTTTGTCCTTTTTAACCATGAACTAATTCAACAAAACAAAGGCAAATCAGCAGTGATGGAAACATAATCTGAAGAGGCTTTTAGTAAAAACAGTTGATTTTGTGGGCTGTGTATTAAGCACACAATTTGATCTAGAATACTCTAAAAAGTATTTCTAAAAGCTAATATGTTAATGTACAAATATTACAATATTCCAAAGTGAAGCCTGATGGCCACCCGTACCTTTTACTGATTACTACTACTATATTTACACCAAAGAATCTTATTTACCTACTTTTATATCATTTAAGATATCATTAGAAGATTATTGTCATCCACAATCACACTTCATCAAATTCTACTTTAATGCCAAACACAAATGCGACTGTTTCCAACTGACGTGCAAATTTTGTGTTGATCTGTTAAACATTTCTGTTTGTTCTGTGGTTGTAGGAGATGAAATGTGTAACAGGGTCATGGTTGCTGGCAGATTAACTGTCTTGTTCTACAATGGCATGCTTTTGTGCACGATCAATATATTGACGTCCTATCTACTGGTAAATTCACCCACAAGGTCACTAGCACATTGATTACATATCACTTTACAAGAGTACGCCAGGGTGTCCTTCCTGTCGAGTGAACCAGCTGGTTTATTGTATTTTACGATAAAAGCGAATGGTTACTGAGCTGGAAAAGTCATTCAATTTTCATTCTGAGTGACTTCATGTTGGGAGTCTCTCGATTTCCTGTTGGAAAGTCCAGTTAATTATAATACATGTCATATATTATCTTTATTTTTACCAATTAACAGTTTAATAGACAATACTAATATCTTCTTTGAATAATTAATTAACACATGAAACAAAGTCACAAGTACATAAAAATAATGAAAAGTACAGCTACAGATTAAATGGCTTATGGATTAAATGGCCAAATGTTGATATTCTACTTGGTCACTTTTTCACTTAAAATGTTTTCAGAACTTTCAGAGGTGGAGAATCAACAGATTTGTTTTTTGTCGTTGACCTTGAAGTATACTTCAGGAGTAACACTCATCATCCTAATCATACTTATAGTGTGTAGTAGACAGTATTTACTCATTGAGTTTGTAGTGTATAGTGCAACAATGTGCCATTTCTAACACAGCCTGAGGGTTTGGACATTTAACACAGATAGATTGCTGGTTTTTGGTGGAGCTGCATTGTCTAGTATAAACGGTTCATTCTCATAGCCGCAGTTAGCATCCGTTAGCTTCGACTCGGCAGGAGTTTAAGTTTGTCTCTTGCAGTCTGCTTGTAGCTCTTCCAGTCGCTCCGAGAGCATATAAAACAGGTGTGATTAATCACGATGCAGTACATCTGTGATAAATCATTCACAGAGTCCCTCCCTGAATCACGTACCCCCGGTACACTCTGCCTGCTAGCACATGAACCTATCACACTAATTTTAACAGCATAGCAACACTTGTTAGTTTTTATATCTTTTAATATTATGTCTGTTATTGTTTGCCTGTAAGATCTGCAGTTATTTTCAGTTATAATTGTACAACCTGACAGAGAAGATAATTTCCCCACTGTGAGATTGGTGTTTCTTCTGCCTCCAGCTGTAGCTTTTTATACGGTAGTGCCAACTTGTGCTCCTCTGCCTGAATAAACATTTGCAGATCACAGGGAGATGAATTGACAGAAAAGGGAACGTGGAAGAATGAGAAACTCCCTGCCTCTTTTAGGATGCCATCAACTTTATTAACAGTCTTATCCACTGCAGTGCAGTCCAATTAATTCAAACCATAAATTCTGGCTTGTCACATTTCATCGGTGCAGCGTCACAACCAGTAACATCAATCCTGACAACCCAGTGATGCAAGGAAGGATAGAAATGGATGCTGGAGGATTTTAGAATACATGGATTTCAGTGGAAGAAATGTAGAAAAATTGTGAATTGTACACCAGAACATGGCATGACACGCATCCGTCACAAGCTTCACACG
Source organism: Gouania willdenowi (assembly GCF_900634775.1). NCBI lineage: Eukaryota > Metazoa > Chordata > Actinopteri > Blenniiformes > Gobiesocidae > Gouania > Gouania willdenowi. The sequence goes on from NC_041049.1 coordinate 50,698,780, forward strand.
TTTCCTCTGCTCTCTCTTTTTACCATAAACTATTATAGAGTTAGGGTCGTGCTTTCTCTGTCGAGGGACCCCCTGTCTGACTTGAAGTGAGAAAATGAGTTTGGAGCAAGGCTGAGGTAGGGCTGAGGGAGGAGAAACAGATCTATTTATAGACTCGTGTTGCTGTAGGGCAAGGATGGGCAACTTTTACAACATTGGGGGCCGCAGAAATGTGATTTTCTGATTCGAGGGCCATGTCAGCATTTTGAATAATGACCAATCTAAGAATTAATACAGGAAAGGACAAAGGTGTGGGTTTTTGTGGTTGTTTTGTTTTGTTTTCCTTTAATTTTTGTATTTTATTCTTGTTTTGTTTGTTTTTCTGTAATTTTGTATATTTTTATTGTACTTTAGTGTGTAATTGGAGCCATCTTGTGTATTTTAGTTGCCAATTTGTTTGTTTTTGGAGTCATTTTATGTTTTTTGTGTGTTGTCAAGTCGTTTTGTTTGTTTTTGTGGCCTGTTTGTTCTTTTTTTCAGTGTTTTTACAGCCTTTTTGTGTATTTTTGTTGTTGTTTTCTGTCTTTATGGAGTGATTGTGTGCATTTTTGTCATGTTGTGTGTTATTGGGGTCATTTTGTCTATTTCTGTTGTTGTTTTACATATTTATGAAGTAATTGTGTGCATTTTCCGTCATTTTGTGTGATTTTGGAAGTTATTTGGTGTATTTTTTGTTGTTTTATATTTTTATGGAGTTATTGTGTGCATTTTTTGTCGTCATTCTGTGTATTTTTGGATTTATTTTGTGTATTTACATTTGATATAATAAGATCGAGGGCCGCATGTGGCCCGCAGACTGCCAGTTGGAGCTGTACCTTTGTAAACTGAATTTTATTTTTTCCTAAAGTCACAATTGGTATCAAATGTAAACCAGGACAGTGTTGAGTGAGTACATGTTTTCCTCATCTCTTCTGTGTTTATTTGATCCACTCATTCCTAAAGTTAATGAGTAATTATGACCAGAGTCTAATAAGCCATGCTGTGATGGACTCGTCCCTGAGTCATATAGATCTTTGCGCCCAAGCCTCTATAAATACTCACCCAACTTCCTCAGGGCCTGTTGTAGCCCAGCTCTGCTATTGTAGATCTATATTACAATTGACCACAAATGAAATGCCCAGCTGGATTAGTGCACTTAAACTCTATGGCACAAACATTAGTAACATGCAGAGGCTTGCCAGTATCAAGCAGTCCTGAATCAACACCAGCATGTGTTTGCACAAAAATAGATATTGTATTTTGCCACAACACTTATATCAGTCAATAAAATGTCACACGTGTGGTAATAATCAGCTACTTGTTGACCGACTTATCTTCCTTGTGTTGACAGAGGGGGAACCCATTGAAGCCATTGCCAAGTTTGACTACGTCGGCCGCTCCTCTCGAGAGTTATCTTTCAAGAAGGGCGCCTCGCTGCTGCTGTACCAGCGAGCCTCTGAGGACTGGTGGGAGGGACGGCATAACGGCATCGATGGCCTGGTGCCACACCAGTACATTGTCGTCCAGGACATGTGAGTGATACACACATGACTGTAGTTAGTTTCCATGATATAAAGCAGGGGTCACCAACCTTTCTGAAACTGTGAGCTACTTCATACTGTAGGTACTGATTAGTCCAAAGGGTTACCAGTTTGAAAAGCACTTCTTAGATACTAATTGTTCATGGTTTCACTTTTATTAGAGGGTAAGATCATAAGGAAGGTTAGCAGTAACTTAAAAAAATGTTTAAGTTTCAACATGCAACACTTCTCCTAATTTATGCAGTTTCATTTTCATTACATTTGATAGAAAATCAGGGTCGCCACCGCTGTTGAGCGTAGGGGCCCCCAACATTGTAATTTTTCTCCCCTATGAAGCAATGGCGCCCCCTACAGTCAATTTTCAGCAACGTGGGGGGATTTTCTGTTTTTTTTTGGTTTATTTTGCACACAAAAGGGACTCCCAGGTGTGCATGGGTTGTTTTAACTCTCTTTTTAATCTGCAAAACCAATCATAAACACTCAAAGCGCTTTACAGAATTAAGGCATTATTCTTTCACTCCACACTTAGTGGTGGTAAGCCACTATTGTAGCCACAGCTGCCCTGGGGCAGACTGACGGAAGCGAGGCTGCCATAGTGCACCATCGGCCCCTCCGACCACCACCAACACTCACTTACACACTACATTCATACTAGGCAATGTGGGTGAAGTGTCTTGCCCAAGGACACAATGACAGATATCTATGAGGCAACTCTCACCCACTGTGGCACCTGGAATTCTGAGTGGCCATTCAACTACTAACCAGGCCCAGACCTGCTTAGCCTCCGAGATCTAACGAGATCGGGAAACGACAGGCTGGTATGTTCACATGGCCATGATGATGAGTATCTGCACATTTGTCTCAGCACTTATAGTCCCTGGCATAATAATTGAATGTGTTCTTTTATCCATCCACTTTTTATTTAAAAACCCAAATTCCACAAGTGTTATGGGAGCTGATATTGTAGGTTTAAAGCTGCTTTGATTGTGCACAGCAAAATATTTAGTGTCTTGTGGGATTTATGCTGCTCATTTAAGTTTTGTTTGGAAGTCTTTATTTTTACTGAATAAGCTTTTGTGTTAGATCAGATTGAATTAGCTGAACAAGCTAATATTTTAGTTATTTTTATATATATTTCTTTCTTTTGTAATATGATTACTGTTGGATTTGGTGATTTGATATAAATAAAGATAATAGTGATACATTTGATTGGTTACTTTAAAGATGACATTATGAAAAATCCACTTTTGCAGTTTTTTTGATAACATATGAAGTAACTTCAGTGTCCACTGGCACAAAAAATGTGAAATAAAACCGTCCAGTCGTTTGTATGTGGTCTGTGTAAGTCTTACAATGCAGAGAAAATTGCTCCATTTCAAATTTTTTAAGTTTGTGACGTCACAAGCTAAATTGGAAAAGAAAATACCCTCCCCTCCCCCAGGTCCATGGGTGGTTACTCCACCCATGGACCTGTTATATTGCCTTGTATTGCTGATCTCATGTGTTTGTGACACAATGCAATACAAAAAAATGATTATCACTTTAAATGCACTCCTGTAGTTAGAAGAGCAGAGGAGGAGGAGAAAGTGACTTATCAGCTTCATACTCCGGTGAGAGTTTGAATGACTGCTGCTACTGCTGCTGAGATAAAAACGGACCCTGAAGCGCGAAGACGGACTCACAATAACAATAGTCTAGTTTTTTGGCAGAAAACAATAACAACAACGTGTGGATAGCAAAAATAAAATCGCTTTGGTGATCACTGATCCCCTCACAAAAGAGCAAGGCAGGCACGTCAGCGTCTATAGACACGCCCACTCATGAACATTCATAAGTAGGGCGCTAAACAGCCCGAATTCAGAACTGCTCAGAAAGTGACTTTTTAGAGGGCTAGAACTCTGGAAAACAGGCGAGTATGAGAAAATAAACCTCAAATACTATGTTTTTGGGGTTCTTAGAACAAATGCTGATGGGTGAAAAATAGCATAATAAGTGGATACCGACACCTATACCTTCTTTAAAATTATCAAATAGCCACAAAGTGAGGAAAAGAAACAAAGATGCATAAAAAATTGTGCATAACCCTTTGACACAATAAATCAATCAATCAATCAATATTTATTTATAAAAAGTGCTTTACTTACAGAGAGATGCAGTTCAAAGTGCTTTTACATAGTTAAAAATACACCCACCCACTACAAACCCCATCCACCGCACACAGATACACACGTTAAGGACAATAAACACTGCGTTCACATCTGACCAGCAACCCTAAATCTGGACTCCGTCTCATTTATCCAAACCGGCACAACAATGGAAATTTTAATTTTAATGCCTATGTCCAGGATTATTATTTTTAGGCTGGGCTACCAGACTCAAAACGCCACTCACTTTGTTCTTCTTGTTCTTGTTGTTCTGTACACTAGTTAAAATCGCTACTCCTCTGTTATTAGTGAACGGATCGGACTGAAATTTGCTAGGTATGATATATGAATGTCTATGCTTTGACGCTCGGAGCCCGATTTTTGATTTGGGGCAAAAGAAAGAAGAAAACGAAAGTCGATTTCTGATTTATTTGTGAGTCAAATATTGCGACAGTTGGTGATCCCGAGTTTTTGACACATACCAATATATTAATGGGGCCCATTACTCCGTATGCGCCCGGGGGCCCCATTTTTCAAACGACTACTCTCCTCTGTTAATGCTCTTTGATTCTGGCTGTAATTTGACATGGACATGTCAAGAGCCTCTTGGAGACCTTTTGGAAAGGGAGGAGAGTGGGGGGGGTTTAATTTCTAAATTTATCGGAACATAGTCGTGTGATATCTCCTTTCAAAGGAAATTCAACGTAGATTACCATTTTACGTTGCACAAATTCATTTGTTTTATTCGGTGGAATCGAGTCATTTCACTGAATTCTCAGGAATGTGGTACGTGCTATTCAGCGCAGAGACGTTTCGCGGGCCCGGCCGTAGTTCATCAGAACCTGTTGAAAGACTGGATGGTGAAGTTGGTTCTTCTTATTTGTGCAGAAGTTGACTGTTTGACATTTATATTTCCTACTTGCCACTGTTGATAGGCTGTAGATGCAAAATGTACTGATGTCTGATTTCCTGTCAATAGCTTATGATGCTCTCCCTGCGTGTGATTTCATCTGAATATGCCACATTAGTACATACTGTTTAGTTTACTCCTCCGTATTGTCAGAAACAGCAGTAGCTCAGCTGACAGGCTGCAACCAACTGCACTTTAAATCCAGTCACATACCTCACTGACACCCACTCAGCTGGCTTCTGTGTGTGTGTGTGTGTCTGTGTGTGTGCGAGCTACCAGTAGAATACTGAATAGCTGAGGACTATGACTCATCTGGCTCTGTGGACCTTAGCAAAGGATCCATGCTGACTCGAAAGGAAACTGAATATCAGATGTCGTCATCAAAGTGCAATGCAAAAATATGAACTTTCTGACTCGTGCTGATTTCATCTGTTTTCATCTGTTTGTGGGTTAGTTGTGCGCTCCGTGCACGTCTCAATGTCACCATGTCTTTGTGTTGCAGAGATGACAACTTCTCAGACACCCTGAGCCAGAAAGCTGACAGCGAGGCGAGCAGCGGTCACGCTGGGGAGGAGAAATGCTCGGGAAAAGACATCAACTCTCCCACTGACACCAGGATCTCAGAAGCCTACATCAGGTGAGGTTCTATACATGACTGCGAACCTGCAACCGTTGGATTTTTTGCTATTGAAACATAGTTTCATATTTTTTTGCATCTTCCTCATAATTCGAGCAGATCCTAAAAGTGCTGAAAATACTCAAAAACTTCAGTTTAAAGTTACTGGTTTGCACCTGATGGCCAAGTGTCTCTTTCTGTGTTTCATTTACACCTACTTTGAAATAAGTGTTTATTATGTAGGGGCTCCGAATTTGCATGATCGCGGAAAATGGATGAAAAAATAAAACAGAATTCACTTTCTGAAACAGAATTATCTTTTGTAAATAATTTATTTATATATTTTCAAACAAAATCAAGCGGAAAGTGCAATATGACAGGGAACATACCCTCACATGCATGTGCGTATATGATGTAATATTAACGCAATACAGTATGTGCAGCAGAGTTCACCTCCTGAAATGGAAATAACTATAAAACACGGACTAAACACTTCCAGACACATTTTGGGGCAATACCACAGATGTACATGCCACTTTCCACCGTAACACAGGTGATCTAATGTGAAGCAACTGTTGCAAACAGACAGACGTGAAATCTCTTGCAAAATGTCACGTGATTTCAGCGCGAGCATTCAGTGCAGTGCAGCAGAGAAATATGAAGTTAATAACAACAATGAACTCAAATAATCGTGTTAAACATTAGGGATGTCCCAATACAACTTTTTCATTTTCAATAAGATACTGATATTGCAGCCTTGCGTATCGGCCGATACCGATATTGATCCGACATCAGCATGACTCATACATATCTTTATGACTCTTTTTTTTCTTTTTCTTTAATAAAAAATTAATAGTTACTTATTTTGTAGTGTTGAATGTTAGAAAAGACTTGATGTTACTCAAACAGAGAACAATAGTCAGCAACAGTAGGTATGAGGAAAAACTGGCCCATTTATTTATTAACCAATTGGTTTCATACATTTTAACCTTCAACATAATATCTACAGTATTCTACAATAAAATAAAATCAATAAAAAATGAATTGCAAAAAAACCCAAAAAAATCGGAAATTTTAATCCGATATTCGATATTCGTTTTTCAGGCTAATATTGGACCGATATCCGATATCAGACCCAATTAAACATGTTTGGCAGGATTTTCTGAAGTTTATCAACCAGTAATAATTATATCTGATTTGGGAAAACCAATGAAACCGCACTTTACACACAAATTAACTTTGTCTTTTTAACGCTTATTGTTTAATGTGTTGTTTTCACTGAAATAAGTGACATTTATTTCTTTAATGTTAAATGTGAGATAATTTTGTTTATTGACACTGATTAAACTGAAGTATTTGATACTAGTTTAATATTTATTTGTTGTTAATCTTTGAGAAACAAACAATTCTATTGTAATTTCATTGAAATTGGATAATTAGATTTCGTAGAAGTCATTGCAACCAGCACTTACTGTAAATGGTATTATACAACAGTTAGTTGCGACCAAGTCATTTGATTGGACGAGAGACATTTGATGAGTGCTGATATAGAGTAGCAGAGTAAAGCTGTTAAGGTGCCCTAACAACTGTTTATGTGTTGCCTGGCAACAGCCTTGTCTGCTTTCCAATTGTGGACCTATTTGTTTTGGCGGAGCCTAATAAATGATTAAATAAACAAATCTTAATCTCTTGCCGCTTAATACTGTTAACTATTAAAATGAACTTGTAGAACTGTTGTATAAAAGCAATATCACACTTGAGGTGGTGCTGTGGTGCCGAATGTCCCTCTTGTGTGATCAGAAGAGACAGTAAGCCTGTTTGTTTGCTTATTAGCTGCTTGAGACGATAAATCAAAATAGGTTTTGCTAATAGTGTTTATTTGCTCAATGGAATTTCTTTCTCGTGGTCAGACAATTCATGGTTATTTAATAACTTGTATTCACACACACACACACACACACACACACACACACACACACACACACACACACACACACACACACACACACACACACACACACACACACACACACACACACACACACAGGCAGCACATATTCAAGCACACCTCCACCTCCTCACAGTGTGTGCTGTTTGTCTGTCAGTGTTTTGTTCATCTTCTCCGGTGTATCTTTCATGGTGAAATGTACGACCTTGAACAGATTGTTCTTTTTCGAGCATGTGCAAAAGTGCTTTCACACAGAGTCTCACTTTCTCCTGTGACTTCACTGTAAGTGATGATTCATGCTGGAGGCAATATTTGCACCTGGTGGTCTGCTGACATCAGAATGCAGATGAAGATGTCTGAATGAATCATGCACACCTCTCTGTGCTCTTTAGGAATAATGTCTAGGGATTTATTATCATCAACAGCTTGTATTTGTTTTCTAATGAATGGAATAGTTTAATAATCCGGTTTGTATTCCTTTTTTGTTTATAATTTATACAACTTTATTTATTGTCAGGTAGAATCTACTCCAGCCCTCAGCTTAACTGCTATTTTATGTTCTGCTTCACTGGGTTTTTACCAGTGTCATTTTGTATATTTTTTTCTTATTTTGTTTTTTTATGTGGTTTGTTTTTTATGTCTTATTATAGTCATTTTTGTTGTCATTTTGTATGTTTTTGGAGTCATTTTGTGTATTTTTGTTGTCATTTTGTATATTTTTCTCTTATTTTGTTTGTATTTTGATGTCGGTTTGTATATTTTGGTCTTGTTTTGATTGTGTTTGTGTGTTTCTGTTGTCATTTTGGGTTTTGGGAGTAATTTTGATGAGTTATAGAGTATTCTATTTAGTCATTTTCTACATTTACTGATCTTTTACTACTTCTCGATGAAGTGTTTTAGTTTGTTTACTCCTCTAGTATTTTCCCCTGTTTGTCCTTTTATGATAGATAAGCCTAATATATACAGAAAATACATATTTGTAATGAAATTATTTGTTAAATCTACTTAGATTTTCCTAAACCTGCCTCACTTTCAGCTCTTCTATTCAGTCACTCCTCACTGGTGCTGAATCATTTATATCTTGGTTTTTATTTAGATATTTTCACTCCCTGGTGTTCTCCATCAACACACAACCCCAGGAACGTTGCATAGTGAGGAAGATCACACTGTGTGGTTCTGATGAGCAAGGACTGGTTCTGTTGGCGCATTGGTGTCTCGTCCTTTGATTTACGTTGCAATGTTTGCTCGATCCACAATAGGTTCAGGATGAGTGAGCAGTGAGTGCACTATGAGTTGCAGGGCCTGTTGTTGTGGTGGTACACTGTGTCCCAGAGGGAACGATGCATTATGAATGCAGACTGCTCCACCTGCTGTTTGGGAGTCATCACTGCACCTGTTTACATGTCAGGCTTTGCAACTGCAGTTAGAAACTAAACACACTAGTACAGTGCCCGTCTAAAGTCTGCATTCATATAGTGGGAGGAGCTTAAGTATAGTTGTCAATTATGGCCAAATGAGTATGTGTTTGAAGGTTGGATGTACAAAGAGGTGTACATACTCTGTACTTTATAGTGTTATAAAGGGGTTTATTTGTGGGTGCAAAGTAAAATAGCATGTGCAATCTCCCTGGTTTAATTCTATGGGACATGCGCATGATAAATGTGTTTGTTTTTTTTACTCATTTTATTTTATTTTATTTATTTTTTTGGTGTATTTTTCTGTAATGTATGTTTTTTGAAGTCATTATGTATGTTTTTGTATCTTTCAGTTGTGTTTTTGTGCATTTTTTGTATAACTATTGTTTTTGTTGCCATTGTGGTGTGATTCTGGAGTAGTTTTGTGTATTTTTGGATCTTTTTTGGTGTAGTTTTGTGCATTTCTGTTGTTGTCATTTTTGTGTATTTTTTGTATAGATATTTAGTTTTGTGTATTTTGAGTCATTTTCATATTGTTGTTGTCGTTTAGTGCATTTTTTGTAATATATGTTTTTTGGAGTCATTTTGTGTGTCTTTGGAGCCTTTTTGTATATTATTGTGCATTTCTGTTGTCGTTTTGTGTACTTTTTGTATAAATATTATTTAGCTTTTTGTTTTATTGTACTCATTTAGTATATTCTTATTATAAATACTGTGTGTGTGTGTGTGTGTGTGTGTGTGTGTGTGTGTGTGTGTGTGTGTGTGTGTGTGTGTGTGTGTGTGTGTGTGTGTGTGTGTGTGTGTGTGTGTGTGTGTGCGTGTGTGTGTGTGTGTGTGTGTGTGAGACCCACTGGAACTATTTGAAACTTTCGGGAACTCTTCCGTTGTAGCGTTTATAATGCCGTATCCGCGTAGAAATGTGCAGTAGAGCACTCTTTATGTTTCATATAAAATGTATTTTTTGTAATAAAATGTGTTACTTAATCTATTCCCCATTTTAATTCTAGCAAATTCTTTTTGTCTTCTTTTTGAATAATATGTTACGGTTTCATTTATTCAGACAACTGTTTTTCAGGAAATTTACTTTGATCTCCTGACATGTTTCGACTGTCAACTGCCAGTATTGTTCAGAGGCGTCTGCTGATTGCTTTGATGTTCCCTTGACTTCCGAGTAATAATTACAGCAAGTTGTTTTTGTCTTCTTTTTGAATAAATAGTTAACAGTGGAAACATGTCAGGAGATCAAAGTACATTTCCTGAAAAACAGCTGTCTGAATAAATGAAACATGAACATAATATTTCCCATTTTATTTGGTTAAGATTAAGTATACGTTTTACATAATCCTTGTCCTCAACTGGGATTAATATGAGGTTATATTGCTGATCATTTCTGTGATAGAACTTACACTTTATTTAACCCTCACAGTCCTTTATATCTGTTGATTTATTGTTAGCACCATGATAGTTATAATAATGGCTGAAAAACTGACAGAAACTCATTCATTTTATTGAGTGGTGAATAAAATATCATTAATTAAAGTGAATCTATAATTTACACACAGGCCTATGTCTAATAGTCTGATTTGATGCCTGAGATTAATTTAATATCTGTGTGAAACCTGAAATCATCATAAACTAACAGCTATTATATCGTTACTGAGTTTTTTAATATAAAAGTTAGTTAAAATGATGTTGTAAAATTCCTTTAGGCCTATTTTTTTTTATATTACAGAGTCCTGAAGTCAAAGACATTTCAAAGGTTTGCAGTCATGCACTGTACCAGTGATGAATATGTAGCATTATTAAAGTTACTACAGCCGTACTCGGGTGTGACGTTGTGTTTTATCAAAGGTTTGAATTATTCAATGATCTCAGGTCATGTTTGGATTCATAATTTAGATGTGCAGCGCTCCAGTGTGTGTTTCATGTTCGTCATTGTGTGAGAAAAATTCTAAATAGATTCTAGATAAAACACATTACTATTTGTGTCTAAATATTCACATTATTACTTTGGAAATTAAGGCTTCCCTGCGAGTTGCTCCAAAACAGAAATCTTGATTTTACCAATATATATATACAGTATATATATATATTTTTTTTTTTTTTTTAAACAATAAATGGAGCCCTTACAGTGACTGCTGTGATAATTCCAGGTCTGAGACTACTGTATCTTGCACACACCTGGTTTAAGAGATGATTATATTCTTATTTGATTTACAAACTACTTGATGAAGCAATAAGTAATCTACTGCCAGAAAATATCTAAAACACATTCTTTGGAAGAAAGGAGGGTTATTAGTTAAGGAGAAACTTAAATTTAAAGATTTTAAGTGTTCGAACAACATAAAAAGCCTTTGTATGTCAATGTGTAAAGTAAAAACTATGGAACAGAATGAGTGTAGAGCTAAAACATTTTTCAAACATAATTCAGTTTAAAATTGGGTGTAAAGAAATTATTTTCACAAGCTATAAGAATGAAGAAAGGCATTACTAATCAATAGTGATTATTGTTGTTTTTTCTGTTTTGAGTAATACTGATTAGCTTTAGACTATTTGTGAATACGGAGATTGTTTGTATAATGATATATGGATAGTTAATTGCAGGGATGTCCAGATACAACTTTTTCTCTTCCGATACGATACCGATATTGCAGCCTTGGTTATTTAGTCGATGCCGATATCGATGCGTTATGATATCAGCACAAATCCTACATACTTTTATGACTTATTTTGTAGTGTGGAATGTTAGAAAAGGCTTGATCAAGTGATGTTACATTATATTTTTAAAGTGCAAACAGATCAAGTTCACTTCAGTTATGTTTTACTGTCAGTATATGGTGGGAATAACTGAGGGCGGGGACAAAAACAACAAAAACTTGTCGGAGCGCTTATATCAGAGATTTTAGATGCAGCCTGATAAAATCCGATATACGTTTTCTGGCTGATATCGGACCGATATCGGATCAGGACACCCCAAATTAATTGTATCATTAGTTGTACTTGAAAAAGCAAAATAGGTAATGAATAAAAGTGGGATTAGATAAAGATAGGACTAGGATTAAATAAGTGTACACTTCTTCCTACTCCTTTTCGCACATGTAAATGAGAGGTTTATGGTTTGTGGATCAAATCAATGGTCTATTCTACTGTTGTAATTCATCATATTTTGTTTTTTAAACTTTCGTTCTGTTATTATTTTATGTTCCAAATAAAGACATCAATCAATCAATCAATCAATCAAATGTTAGGTGAAGATCCTGGTCCAGAATCAGACTTTTTGTTTGTTTCCATCCCCTGAACCTGACCTCAGAGGTAATGATGGAATATTCTCTCTCTGTTTCTCACCCTAATCTCAGCAGGCACAGGAAAAGATCCGACCCACCAAGTCGGCGACCCCCTGCCCGTCCCAGTGACATCCACTGCATGGTGCACACCTCCCAGCAGAGTCACGGTGGCACCCCAGAGATGGGATCTCCAGTTCTGGGCCACTTCAGCCCACGAGACATGCTGCGAAGCCGCAACCACCTCCCCATAGACAGCCCTGAGCGACGGCGCCGCACCGGCCACGGCAGCCTCACTAACATCAGCCGTCACGAGTCCCTGAAGAAGATGGAGAGCCCTCCCATACGCCGCTCTACCTCATCGGGCCAGTACACCAGCTTTACAGACGCTCACCACCACCACGGAGGAAAACCACTTGACCCGGAGACCATCGCACAGGTCAGCGCGGGACGAGCGGCGACGAGACCGCTGCTCCCTCCACCATCAAAGCCCTGCCCCGCCCTGTAAACCTAGTCAGTCCCTGTCTTCTGCTTCCTCTGCTGCATCTGTGTCTGTGTGATTAATACACGCTAAAGACTACAGTAGCTTCACAGGCAGACAGCAAGGAGACAACTCACCTTTAACACTAGCACTCAATATAGTTCACCTACAGCTAGGGATGGGCTACTGCTATCACAGCAGGGGCCTCAAAAACACGTTGGTCTGATCCTAGGGCCACATTACCAACATTCATATTAGCATTTAGAAAAAGAGCCAATCCTAGCATTAACACAGGAAAACAAACACCAAAGGGTTTGTGTATTTCTGTTGTCTCTTTAAATATTTTTCTCTTATTTTGTGTATTTTTGTTGACATTTTGTTTTTGGAGTCATTTTTGTGTTTTTTTGCTGTCAGTTTGTTTATTGTGGAATTGTTTTTGTGGGGGTGTTTAGGTCAGTTTGTGTCTTTTCTATTATGATTTTGTGTATTTTTATTTTATTTTGTTTATTTTGTTGTCATTTCTTATATTTTTCCTCTATTTGGTATGTTTTTTTGTCTTTTGAATGGTTTTGTTTTCATTTTGTGTATTTTTAGTAATTCTTGTATGTGTGTGGTCTTTATTTTTGTCTATTTTTTGTTGTCATTTTAGCGTATTTTAATTGTCATTTTGTATATATTACTATCATTTTGTGTATTTTTGTTGTCATTTTGTATGTTTCTTTTATTTGGTATGCTTATTCTGCCATTTTGTGTGTTTTATGACTTAATTTGTGCAGTTACTTTGGACACCAGGAGCCCATGTCTTACGTACATTTTTCGCAAATGTATTATTCAGACAATACAAACAAAGTGTCTTTGGTTTATCTCACTTAAACGCTCTGCATTTCCCATTAGAGGAGCCACAAATTGTTGCTGTATTGAGCTTCTGTTAGAAAGCAGAGACCTTTGCTGTGCTGGGCTTGTGTCTGTTTCCTACACGCAACGCAGCAAGATCTGAGGAGATCAATCATCTCTATTGCTAAAAACATTAGCATGCAGAGGGAGAAGTGTGAATATTCTCCAATGACTCCCTGCGTAATATTTTTATATTATCTGTTATTTCTTATTTTCCTTCATTAGCTTCATTATTTATTCCTACATTTTGCTACACCCACATGCTTTTTTCTTCTATAGTTTGACTGTCATCCTTTTCTTTATCTTTACATCATTGCAGAGGTTTACAAAGTGGTTTCATAGTTTTATTTTTTCACCATTTACAGGAACTTATCCATTTCCAAGAAAAGTGTTGATGAATCCCATTAAACTAGAATTATTATAATTTTTTTAATCCTGGAGATGAGGAAAATAAAGGGGGATGCTTACAGTATTTGATATTTTTGGAGTTTGGTGGAGCCATTGAAGATCACAAGATCATTTTTTTAAAAAAAGACCTTTTTAATCAAAGGTTAATGTTCTTGCTGTGTATGTATATGTATTATTCAAAGATATATTATTAATAATGCATTGGATAGATAGTTTCATAGACACTCAAAGCTCTTTTACATTGATGTGCATTATTCTTTCTCTCCGCACACGGTAGTAAGCTACTGTTGTAGCCACAGCTGCCCTGGGGCAGACTGACAGGAGCGAGGCCACCATAGGGAACCATTGGTTCATACACACACCACTTTCATACGAGGCAATATGGGTAAAGTGCCTTGCCCAAGGACACAATGACTTGGTTGGAGCGGCATTCGACCCCATTTGACAACCTTTCATTTATTGGACGACCCACTCTACCACTGAGTCACTGTCACCCCTAAATATTCAGAAACAGGATTTTCTAAATGCGATCCACGGCAGATTAAAGCAGAGTAATGAATGATCATTTAAAACGCTATTATCATAAATAAACTTAAATTAAAATTGTTTTTTAGGATAAGAAAGAAAAAGAAATGTTTATTAGAAGTTGTATCAAAAATTATTCTTTTCCTCCTTTGCCCTTTTTTTTTTAATTTTTAAAGATATCTACATTGTCTGTATATTTTTGACTGAAGTCCTGTTCTTTCCTGCTCTTGCAGGACATCGAGGAAACGATGAACACTGCCCTGAACGAGCTGCGTGAGTTGGAGCGTCAGAGCTCAGCCAAACACGCCCCTGACGTGGTGCTGGACACCCTGGAGCAGCGGCAGACCTCTAGCAGCGGTGGTGGAGAGGGTCCCACCCCGGCCAGCTCCAACGAGTCCCTGAGCCCCATCCACAGCGTCATGCTGCGGTCCGCCGCCAACAACGAGCCACCCATTCGCCGCAGCGTCAGCTCCTCCAGTGACACCATGAGCACCTTCAAGCCCATGGTGGCTCCACGTATGGGGGTGCAGCTGAAGCCCCCCGCGCTGAGACCCAAGCCCATGGTCCTGCCTCGATCCAGCCAGGCCACACAGCCTCCTCCTACATCTCCTCAGGACCCTCTGGACAAGTCCTGCACCATGTAAATAAACTGTGAAGCATCACCAGCTTCTGCACCTTAAAGGAAACAACTTCAACTAGCATGTAACACCATGTGACACAGTGTAACACTGTAACGCACTAACAGTGTAACACATTGAATCTGACTTCAATGCATTGTTACACTGCATTACATTGTGTTACACTGTGATACAGTGTAACACAATGTAAGACAGTATAACAAAGCGTTACACGATGTAACAAAGTGTGACACAGTGTAACACAACGTAACACAGTGACACAGTGTAACAAAGTGTAACAGCGTAACAAACTGTAACACAGTGCAACAGCGTAACAGTGTGACAGCGTAACACAGTGTAACAGCGCAACACAGTGTGACAGATTAACACAGTGTGACAGTGTAACACAGAGTGACACAGTGTAACAAATTGTAACACAGTGTAACACAGTGCAACAGCGTAACAGTGTGACAGCGTAACACAGTGTGACAGCGCAACACAGTGTAACACAATGTGACACAGCGTAACACAGTGTGATAGCGTAACACAGTGTGTTACACTGTGTGGGACCTGCTCAGGACAAACCTCTGAGAAGAGTAGTTCAAGTGTAAACCAGTGGTTCCCAATGTTTTTGTCCAGTGTACCCCCTTTTGCATTTTTGTCAAATCATGTTTACCCCCTCTTCATATTATTAGTACCCTCGGAATAATTTCATATGCTTTTTCATTTAGAAAAAACATATGAACAGCGAGCTCTCTTAAACCCCTAATTATGTCTTGAACATTAGATCTCTAAGGCTTGACCTACAAATTCAAAACAATGAGTGGAATTTAAAGTGGAATTTAGTTAAATATCAACTTTTATGTGATTAATAGTAAGTAAATACAGTCTCTTCTCTAATATGTATCTAATTACTGTCTCCTATTGTCATAAGTGTGATAAAATGGCATCTACACAAGAAAATTTTGTATTTTATTGAGCAATAGTACTGTTAGTTTGTGATGAATTTGTCCAGTAAATTATCTAAAAAGAAACTGGGAACATTTTCAGATTATTTTTAAATGAATTGTTAAATCTTTCTGAGTATATATTTTAAGTCTTTCTACTGTTAGTTTACACCATGCCTCAGAGAGAATTTTTTTTTTTTTTCAATTTTTCTGCATGTCCAGCACATGTTGAAAAATTGACAATAAAGATGACTTTGTCTTTGACTACCCCCTGCAATGTGCTCCTGTACCCCTGTTTGGGAACCACTGGTGTAGCCAAATCTGCAGCTGTGATGTTAGCCTGCTTTGGTTCAGGTCCAATAGATATTTTTCAAAAACACAAATAATATGAACAACAAATCACAAAGGCTTCCTTTAGAGTTTGAGATGTAGACAGTAGTTTAGTTTACATGTGTTATTAAACTGTGTTAACGGGGCAATGAGAGACGATCCTTAGGGCTGATTCGTGTTCAATGGCCTTACACTAACAGACTTGGAGATTGTCAGTAGTTCCTAATAGTCACTATTAGTGTCTGTATAGAAGAGAGTAAAGGGTGTAAAGATTGGACTGACGATGAGCCCTGGACTACTTATTTATTAACGGTACTACTCTGCTAATAGATAAACAGTTGGATATATTTTTCCCCTATTTGCATGTAAACTGCACCTTTCTTTCCCAGTAAAGGAGCAACATACGCTGTGTCTCTGTGCTGATTTTACCTTTAATCCACATTGGCTGGAATCACACACGGAGAGGATGGAACCACTACTTGATCTTAACTTTGATTTCTGTATCAAAACTCCCAAAACAGGGATACACATGCCTGTTATATTAATACACTTCAGTATCTACAGTGTGTATGACTGTGGGGGGGGGTGATAAGATTCATTTGAGTTTTTACAAACTGGACCACATGCCGTAGATTTTTTTTTTTTTTTTTTGGCTTTATCTACCAAAAAAAACCTGAAGCTATTGTGTAAATGGTTGGATGTTGATACTTTATTTGCAATGAAATGTAGAATCACAGGTAGGACACAGTGGGAGTGCTGCCAGTAGCCATAGACCCAGAGCAGCAGAACAGTGAATGTGGAGGTGATTCTTTACTGGTTTGCGTGGATGATCTTTAGATCAGGGCTGTCAAACTTGTTTTCACTCCGGGGCCAAAAACGGACCAGTTTGATTTTTAGTCGGCCACAGTTTTTAGGTAGAAAAAGTGATTTCAACATTTTTATGTCCACCGTATAACTGATATAAACACGGTATATAAGGGACCGACAATGTTGATATCAGTGCTGGATCTTCACTTTAAAAATTCGATAATTTTGTGACCATTTTTTGTGTAGTTTTGGTTGACTTTATGCTGGATTGTAAGAAATTTAGCATTTTAAAAGAATGAAGCGTTCTTTCAATAAATTTGATTAGATTGCAGTTAAAAATGAATGCAGTCTTAAGGACACAGGATGATATCCTTGTAAAAAATAGCGAACCCCAGCAATTTTTATTGGATTTTCATTGAATTTATAAAATTGAATGCACTGATACAGTGTATTTACATCTGAATTATTCAGTCATTTAATTCACGCTGTGATTAGTAATTTCTTTTATCGTTTTTATTTCCTTCTGCGGGCCGATTTGGATGCTCCTGGGCATTGAGTTTAATGCAGGTTGTGTCGATGGAATATTAAGAATAAGCTGATATATCTTTGTCAAATCATGTCTAGGGGTGTCCCGATAACACTTTAATTCAATACCAATATTGTAGCCTTGGGTACTGGCTGATATTGATACATCAGCATCAATAATACATACTTTTATTAGTTATTTTGTAGTGTGGAGTGTTGATTAGTGATATAACTGAAACAGAAACCGTGAATATGAGGGAAAAACTTGCCCATTCTTTATTAACCAATGGGTTCCATACATTTGAATTTTAAACTAAATAAAACATTAAAAAAAATAGAAGACCTGGAAAAAAAACGCGCAATAAATCTAATAAAAATATAGATTATATCAGCGATTACAGTATATAATCCTATACTTGCAAATATCCATATAAATATTGAATCGGGACACTCTTAGTCATTTCCAAAATCAAACTAAATTAAGCACAAAAAGTGAACGAATGTGGGTTTTTACAGTGTTTTATCATCCAGTGAATGAAAGGACACAGAACAGGGAATAGAAATAAACAGGATTTCCAACATTATATTTACTGTCGACAAAAATAAAACACTAATCCCCCCACCCACCCCCTTACTTTTTCTGCTTAGATTGCTGAGCTGGTTGCATGTTGGTGGAATCTTTAGTAGCAACATAATATTTCATCAATTAGTCCCCTAACAGCAGGTTTACACTATTTTTGACTTGAGAAATATTGTGTGTATTGTAAAAACAAAACAAACAAAAAAAGTTTTTTTTTTTTTTTTTTTAAGAACTAACTTTAATTATTTTTCTATTCTTTTCTTTTACCTGTGATGTGCTTGTGGGTTGAAGTCACATGGGACATAATATGATGTATAACTGTCCCGCCCACAGTGTGAAGCCAGTTGTATATATAGGAAACGTGTGCTCTCGTCACTCAGCAATATGAATATTATCTAGGAATGGTTTTAACGGTCTGTAGGCTTTAAGCTACTCTGTGATGTTCTGTACATCCGTAGTATGTACTCGTGAAAGTGCCTTTGAAATGTTTTCAAGGAACTTTTAGATTATGTAAAAGAAACTATGCCATTTTTCACAGTTCTGTGGCAGAAATAACAAACGGCTAACTCATCGTGACATTGCACTTTTATGTACATAATTGTATATAAGGCATGGAAGTCATAACATTTAGTTTTGTTTTCTGTAAGGATTTCTTTCTAATAAAGGAAATAGATTGTTGAGTCTGAGGTTGATTGTTTTTTATTTTATTGTGTTATTTTAAATCACAAAACAAGATGATGGGAGTGATATCTATATGAACTCTGGACATTTAACCTTTAACAATACAGAACAAAATGTAATTATATACTTTTATTATATATACCGTATGTTTATTTAATATTATTAATAATAATACATTTATATTTATTATATAAATATAATGTAAAATTATATATTTTTAAAAATGCATTATAGAAAACATCTAAATTTAACAGAATAAAGTTAAATTGTAGTTCTAATGATATTTAATGTAGTTTTTTTTTTGTTTTTTTAGACACTTTGATAAGAATGACTGCACTTTTTGTTAATAATAGATTTATGTATTTTTTATTTTTATTAAAAATACTTATGACTGAAAATTGTTAATTGCACTTTGTGTTAGAAAAAATAAATACAAACCTTTTTCTTTGTGTAGGAAAGTATGGGTTTTTTATTATTTAAGAGATTTCTTTATAATATATATATATATATATATATATGAAACAACGTTTTTAAATTGAATTTAAAAAAACACACTTGCACAATAGAAATGAAGTACAATAAACCCTATTTTTGAAATAATCCTGTAAGAAGGAATGATCATGATACATTTAAAAGAAACCATCCCAATACAACTTGTTTTTGTTTATGTTAAGCATTGCACATTTAAGATTGAAGAAAAAGAAGATAAAACATACATTTTCTGAGGGGAAAGCAGTAATATTAGTCACAATACTCTAAATATGAAATGTTTTTGTAAATAATCTGTAATCTGCAAATTTTATCAAAACGCTCATCGCCATAAAACTACTTTGGAAAGTGGCCAATTCCCATAATTTGTAATAGTTCCTGAAGGCAACACGGCTCCTTAGCAACCAGTGTAGCAACAAACATGGCGGCCGAGGTAACGCTTGTGACGGAGAAAAACGGAAAACACATAGACGACCATAAAGACCTCGTTTGTGAACAAGTCGAAGAGCTAAAGTAAGTTTAAATCAAACATATTTTGTAAACTTTGGTAACCTAACGTTACTTTCAGGTGTCAGATAAACAGTACAACGTTGGTAGAAGAAAAACATATAAATAAATTGTGACGTCATTTATAACTCTAAATGAACACTTTTGTTTGCTTGTTTTTCTTTTTTTGCTTTTACTTTAGACTCATCAATGCAACCCTCCTGGCAGAGAATGACATGTTGGATCGGTTCCTGGGTCGTCTGGATCCACAGGATCTGCTGAGTCATCCGGATGGAGATGTTCCAGGTTTCACTGCAGGTTACCAGTCTAAGGGGGAAGTGAGTGCAGCAAAATATTCTATTATTCTTCATTATTTGTAGTGAGAATGTGAGGAAAGTGTTCAACAACACACCCTCACGGGACTCAAATGCAAAACAAATGAAGTTTGTAGTTTTTACCCATTTATAAAGTGTGGTTATTTAAAGCAGGGCTTCTCAACTGGTCTCACCAAACTCAACCAAATTTAGTTTTTTCTTTTTTCAAAAATAGCTGTTGAAAACACATAAATCTATAGATTTTCCTGTGCAACATGCATTGCAGGGAGATACTAAAACCTGGAAACATCCGGAAACATTTTGAAGACATAGTAAAGTCTGCACATTTATAAGTTTATGAATTTTATTTCATTATTGTGCATAGTTCCTGTTTTGAATTGCTGAACATACACATAGGCTACATCTGAATGAGGTAACCTTTTAAATAATAATAATTAAAAGATAAATAAAATGTGTTTCCGAGCAGTAGGAACTAATCAGCCGTAAATAAAGCCCAATAAAACTCTGGAAAACATTAACCACTAACCATGAATAAATATTTGCTCCCTGATAAAGATAATAGCTCTAAGAACTGGGACAATGATAAACTTGGTGATATTACAGCCTGTGCAGCCGTACAGGGATGCATTTACTCTGTGTCCGAAATGTTTCCACATGTTTCCGGTGTCACATACTGATTTACCTCCGTACTGAGATTATTCAATTCAACTTTATTTATATAGCGCAAAATACAACAAAGTCATCTCAAAGTGCTGAACAAAATATAAAGTCCATAGTAAGAAAGAAAGAACCCAACAAGATCCACATGAACAAGCATTTAGTGACAGTGGGAAGAAAAAACTCCCTCTTTTTTATTGGAAGAAATCTCCAGCGGAACTAGGTTCAGAGGTGGCAGCCATCCTCTTCGACTGGTTGGGGTCAGTGAACAGAAGGACAAACAGAATAGGATAGAAGGATAGTCCATCCAAGTGTCCAAGACTTGTTGAGCCGCGAACCATTGATCTGCCCATCCGAGTGCTCCCTATAACCCTAACATAATCCAATAAGCAAATAAAACATGTGTCCATTCTCTTTGAAAACAAAAATAAACAAAAATTAATACATTTTTTTTAGCAAAAATTAATTTTTCGGTAGTGCGCATGTGCGCGCATGCGCTAATATGCGCATATACAATCTCAATACAATGTGAACTCAGATCACGACACCGAGTTTTAGTATCTCTCCATTTCACAGCATGCGCCTGTCAAAAGAAAAGCTTCTTTCAAAATAAAAGACCAACATCAGAGACATCCATCTATCCATCTATCCATTTTCTTCCGCTTATCTGTTGTCGAGTCGCTGGGGCAACATCCTTAGCAGGGAGGCCCAGACTTCCTTCACCCCTGCCACTTCTTCCAGCTCCTCCCCCGAGGCGTTCCCAGGCCAGCGGAGAGACATAGTCCCTCCAGCGTCTCCTGGGTCTTCCTTGCCGTCTTCTTCCGAAGTTGCGTGCCCTGAATGCCTCCCTAGGGAGGCATCCGAGGGCATCCTAATCAGGTGCTAGGGCCACCTCATCTGGCTCTTCCTAATGCGGAGGAGCAGCTGCTCTACTCTAAGCCCCTCCCGGATGACTGAGCTTCTCACCCTATTTAGCAAAGATCACTAGTTTTTTCCCACAGGTTCTCTCTCTCTCTCTCTCTCTCTCTTTTTACTGCACCTCCCTTCAGTAGACTTCCTTGTTTTCCTCCCTTTTTTTCCCCCCTTGATTGCATGCGGTTTGCATTATGTCACTGATTAGTAGATTGCATTCACCTGGTCAGTGCTTATTGAGGATGGCACTCCCTTGCACTCAAGTTTTGGATCCTCACATGGGGTAGCAGTTCAGCAATGCACCGAGGTCACTCAGTTCATGTGTGTTTTTCTTTTACCCTCGTTGCCTCCGAAGTTGATCGAATAAACCTATTGAACTGATATCCAGTCTCATTGTCTGAAAAGGGCATTCTGACCCGATGCCCATGGTGACAGCCCCTTTCATTTGAACCCTTCACCACACCCCATCTCTAAGGGAGATTCCAGCCGCCCTACGGAGGAAACTCATTTCAGCCGCTTGAACCCGCGATCTTGTTCTTTCGGTCATGACCCAAAGCTCATGACCATAGGTGAGGGTAGGAACGTAGATCGACCTGTAAATCGAGAGCTTTGCCTTTCGGCTCAGTTCCCTCTTTACCACGACGGATCGGTGCAGATGCCGCACCAATCCGCCTGTCGATCTCTCGCTCCATCCTTGCCTCACTCCTCCACTTGGGGCAGGAACTCATCTTCAACCCGGAGAAGGCACTCCACCTTTAATCCTTTGATGTCTGCTCTTCCTATCATTGTGAAGCAGAATTAACCAAGCGTTGGAATGTTCACCCACTAATAGGGAACGTTTGGGTTTGGAATGTCGTGAGACAGGTTAGTTTTACCCTACTGATGATGTGTTGTCGCAATGGTAATCCATGATGAGACATTAAGTATTTATTTATTTTTGACCAGCTGTCTGCAACCCAACCAGTACAGATCCACAACCTATCTAGTACAGGTTCTGCGACCCACTTTTGGGTTCTGACTCACCAGTTAACAATCGCTGATTTAAAGTACGTGATCAGGTTGTGAGAGCAAATAAAAGTACAATAACAACATGATAGATATTTGTCCCTGTCAAATCTTCACTTTGAATTTTTTTTGATTTTGTGATCAATTTTTCTTTAATTTGGAGACATTTTTATGAATAACAATTTGAAAAACAACTGCAAATATTGGGGAAGGTCATTGCATTGGTGAGATATTCAATTCAACTTGATTTATATAGCGCTAATTACAACAATAAGTCATCTCATAGCGCATATTTACAACTGCATTCTTTTACTGTCAAAAGCTTGAGATTACAGAAGCTCTCCAACACAGCAGAGAACCTTAACACTGCTCTATAACTTGACGTGGTAAGTTATTTAAAATGTGCTGTCAGGGTGGCGGATGGGGCCGTACGTTCAGGCCAAACGCTTCTGAGCATCTCCAGCTGCTAACTTTAGAACAAAAACTCTACGTGGCCCAGAGAGAAGTGGCAGAAACACGAAAGGACAAGGAAAAACTACAATGGAGACATCAGAGAATCCAGGACAGCTATAAGGTAACACCACATGCTCGAAACATGCAGAAGAAACTTTAAAAATTTACCAAAATAAGGCCCATTTAAAGTTTTTTTCTGCAATGAATCTGTGTGTTTAGGCTGCCTTAAATGAAGCTGAACTGCGTCTCAATGACATCAGAAAGGCCAGGAGCGTGTTTGAACGAAAAGTAGTCAAACCAATGAAGGAGCACAAACTGGAGATGAAGGACCCGGAGAGGGTGCTCCACTACTTTGCAGATAAGTTAAAGGTAAGACTATGTTAATGTCTATTTAAAAGGTCAAACACATCAACATGGGCAGTCAATTTTAATAGCATAATAATAAATAACCTATATTTGATATCTTATTTCACTGTGAAATATTATCCTTAGTAGTGTTTCTGTTCCTATGTCCCATTTTAGTTACAGTCATAGTTACATTTTTTCGTTTGTTGGTTTTTACACATGGAAACCATCTGCAACAGGTGAACCAGTCTGAGAAGTTTAAACTGAAGAACCAGTCCCTGAAAGCTCAAGAGCAGAAGCTGCTGCAGCAACTGCAACAAAGGAAACAAATGGGAAAAGCTAAGAATGAGGTAGAGTTTCAAAATCAAAACACCACAGAGTAAAGATCTGTTTTATCTGCTTTTGTTTGGAAGCTTCACACCTAAAAGTGTCAATTCAAAAATTCATTTCTCATTACATAATTGATCGATCTTTATGAACTTTGGCTCAGTTATGTTGCGTAGGTTCCTCAATTACCCACAGTTTCATCTTGAATTGGATCCGGTGTCGCATATTACACTTCTTAATACACAATATTAATGTGAATTACAACTAAGATATTATTGTAATCTCAGTATGACAATTTGCGCATGGCAATTCCAGCACGGGTACAATCCCAATACGTCACTGCTGTGTACTGAAATCTTAGTACGTTTACAAACTCAGTACGTGACACCTGTCTACCCATTTTATCATGGTTGTTCTAAAAAATGGGGGTACCCATACGTTTGGACCTACTGTATGGTTGTTAATGGAGATAGAAATTTCTTCCAAGCCTTTCAAGTGTGAATGATCATGGTACCATGATCTGGATCATTGATCTAGATTACTGCCAATATCTGGCAAAGAGGAGGTTTGGTGGTTGGTGGAGGTTTGCTCTATCTGAGTGCTCTTATCTTATGATTTTTGTAGTTTTGTGTGTTTTTGTTGTCCTTTTGTATATTTTTGTTGTAATTTTGTATACATCTGTCTTGTGGGTTTTTGTTTTTGGTGTCCATGATTTTGAGTGTTTTTGAGGTCATTTTGTGCTTTTACTTTGGGGTTTGTACAAAACTCAACTCACGGTTGTACGTTGTAGCCGGGTGTCAGATAGATTCTTATAACAGTATTATAGTATGTTACGGTGAAATTTACGGTTACCTCGTCTTTGACTTGAAAACACACTCTGTGGTGATAAATGATGAAGACCAGACAGGAGAGATGATGAAGTAATAAAAAAATGATTTAATCTAAACTAAATAAAAAGGTACAAAGCGGCATAGACAAAGAAGTGGTCTTCTCTGGCCAGAGGAGAGACGCGAAGAAGGGCCCAAATGTTCCTTTCACACACATTTATACCCCACTGTCCCACCTCCCCCCTTCCACAGACAACAAAGAAGAGACCAGGGGGGGAAGGTCAGTCTGCCGGAGGTGACACCTCCGATGTCGGGGTGGGTTTGGACGTGCTCTGGCCTTGGAGATTAAACTGAGGCCAACTGACATTCCTTTAGAGAAGCTGTATCATGGGAGTATGGGTCCACTGACTTTGCAGGAAGAGGAAAAGACATCAGACAGGAGTGGAAAGTTACAAATTGGGGTATTAAGTTGAATGAGATCAAAAAGCAAATATATGAGTATACATAATTAATCAATTTTGCCACCACAAGTATTACAGTATTATTCTGTTCTTCCTTAGAAACAGACATCATGGTACTTTAGGTAAGGAATGAACTTTTGACTTCTGTCACCTTTTTAGTTTCTTCAGTTACAGTGGATATAAAAAGTCTACACACTCCTGTTCAACTGCCAGGTTTTTGTGATGTAAAAAAATGCCACCAGGATAAATATTTCACAACAATAGGTCACATTAAAGGTGGAAAAAGTTGTGAAATTATTTATCTTGGTGTCATTTTTTTACATCACAGAAACCTGGCAATTGAACAGGGGTGTGTAGACTTTTTATATTTACTGTATTCCAGGAACAATTAAAGCACTTCTCACAGGCCTGCAGGGGCCTTGGTACACTTTAAATTCTTGATATTTGTTATTCTTTCTAAATGAGTAAATAAATACATTTCATTTCTGTAAAAATCAGGGAGTATTTCTGGACTATTCTGAGCCAGGACTAGAAAATAATCAGGATGAACTTCAGATCAACAATGTGAAAGTTCAACGCAACCTCAGCACACACAAGGTAACTCTTTACATCCTCTCAAGGATGTTTGTGCACATGTAAACAATACATAGTTATCTTTAACCACCGATTGGTTTGTTTGGTCTTGTTTCAACAGAAGAAGCTTCAGAATGTGACATCAGAGTCTGCTGCATTGAGCAGCGACATCACAAGAACGAAAAAAATGCTGGAGAAAATTGAAAATGAGATTAAACACGCAGAGCAGGTTTGTATAGGTTGAGATGTTTAAAACCTGATTCATCTTTTTGTTTTTCATCTCTAAAGCCTGTTCTCGTCTTTTTCCACTTCAGGATTGTTTAAAAGCTGAAGTCCTGAACCAGCGCCTGCGACACCAACTGTCTGAGTTTGAAGCCCCTGGTACCATGGAATACTTACAAGTTAGAAACAAACACAGCAAGCTAAAGCAGAGCGTACAAACGTGGGAGAGGAAAGTTGGAATCGCTGAGGTGAGTTTGAAAAAAAAAATGAAATATCTAATGATAAACATATTTTAGTTAATTAATTAATTTGATTACTTTGTCCTACTGGATCCGACAAAAACCCATCTTTTTTTTCATTTTTTTTATCAATAGTTTGCCTTGAAGATTCATTCCAAGGCTGGGAGCAAAAGTGCACATGCTGCAGCAAGAACTTGGAAACACAACATTCCAGTGAAACTCCCACAAATAGCAGAAAAGGACACATTAAATTAGTTTCTTTAAACTCAGGTGACAGCAAGAAATGCTTTCCTACACTTCTCCTAATGTCTTAACATTAGCTGATACATTTAATACGCCTGAGTCTTATTGTTGCTCAATGTGCAATGGAAAAGCAGAGTTATTCAGAATAATCAGAGTGAAGAAACAACACAAAGATAATTTATTATGTATGTTGTGCAAATCAAAATGTAATACTTAGATACATGTTTTTATTTAAAATGGTAGAAATTGGTTCTGCTGGAGATTTCTTCCTTAGATAAATTCTTTCTCAATATCCCTTCTGTGTTGACACTCAGCTCATTATTTGTATACTTTCGTTTCCCTTTAAAAGGAAACCATTACCTTGGTGGTGAATGATGTCGACTTTTAAATTTCTTAAATCAAAAACACAGACATGACATCGGCTACTACAAAGATCATCCTCAGCCTCCTGTATGACAACCAGGGCTGTTTGGAGTTCAGACAGCTGGAAGAGTTAATGAAGAAGAGTTTCACCATCGCAGAATCGGTGCTGCGGACGGTTCTGTTTGACGATACGATCATCGCCATCAAAGAAGGTAAAGAAGAGCCCAGTGGACCCCTTCAGATCTGTCCAGATTCTCTGATCGTGGCTAAAACTGGACTGCGACTGTGTAAGACTGTGTACATTTCAGAAAAATACACCAAACGAAAAAATATAAAAGTGAGTAAAAAAAACAACAACAAACACATTTATCTTGTTCATGTCTCATAGAATTAAACCAGGGTATGTACACCTCTTTGTACATCCAACCTTCAAACACATACTCATTTGGCCATAATGAACTCTACTTAAGCTCCCACATGAATGCATACTTCCGACGAGCACGGTACATGAAAAACACATTTGTCCAGCTTCATTAAAGAAACAAAAATGTCAGCATGTTTTAACAAAGCAGACATGAAGTGCATGAATCACTTGTTTTCTTCAGCACTTTGTTTGTTCACAGTCTTGGAGGTTTCTGTCATTAAGGAAATACTGGTGCTTCTAAATGTTTGGAATGTGTTATAGAAATGAAGTAATCTGTCCAATACCAGCAAAAAAAAAGAAAAAGTGTCAAATGATATCAGCCTGAACCTAAAATCTCCAATATAAGCACTCTGATATATAAATTGTTTTTATTGGATTTATTCAGGGTTTTTTTCAGGGTCTTCTATTATATTTTGTATTTATTCTTTTCAATTGTAGAATTTTTTTTATATTTTAAAGGTAAAAAGTTTGTGACCCATTGTTAATAAATGGGTAATTTTTTTTCTCATACCTACTGTTGCTGACTATTGTTCTCTGTTTGAGTAATATCACTTATTATCCCCATTAATAACCATAGAGTAGGTCCAAATGTATACAGGACTCCCCAATGAAATCCGGGATCATTGTGGAACCAACCCCATATAACTGAGCAAATTTTATCATGATCGGTCAATAATGAACCGATCTATTAATTCTTGAAATGTTTATTTCTATTTTTCAATATTTCTCTGTAAATTACCAAATAACTCAGTTGTAGATATCTCAGTCCCTCAAAATACACAAATGTAATGAAACCCCACAATACTTACAGAGCTCAGTTTTCTTGTGCTTTTATTACATGACTGCAGTCCTTTTTTCATTGCAAGCTGTGGAAAGAACTATCAATTATATTTTAAACGTGCAAATTCATCACAAACAATCACATATTTCCTTTGAATTACATAATGGATGGTCACAAAATCAGATAATTTAGAAGTTAGAATCCTTCAGGGACTGATACCTGTCATTTATTGCTTGGATATTGTCGGTGCCTGTACTTTACATACTGTACCGTATATATAATTTACATGTGGAAGAGCAAACTAGGGCAAAGTACCGTAATGTTGAAATTACTTTCAAACCTAACTTCTTTGGCCCACTTGAAATCAAACTGCTCCATATTTGGCCCCAGAGGAAAATGAGTTTGACACCCCTGTGCTAAACTAATGAATAAACTGCGGTGAAATTATAAACCTCTATTGCGGTGGAAATAATAAGTAATGAATAATCAAATGCTGCACCATTAAAAGAAAAGCCAGATTAAAATTGTTAGATATTAAAAAAAAGATAATTAAATGTACCTTTCTGTTTTCAGTAAGTTAACAGACATGATCACAGTAGTTGATACTGATAAGTTTTCATTTTCAGGTTGAAGTGCAAAAATTCCCACAGCCTGACTTTGCCACACAATGCAACTGTTTTGACAAAATACAAACTTGAAACTCTGCCAGAGAAACAGCTGTTGATACAGAATGACCCCTCCCTCTTTCCTGAGGTAAGTTTTCCTCCCCAGATTATACAGACATGGTGACAAAGATCTTGTTGAATAATTTCTTGAAGATTTAATTCAATTCATCTTTATTTGTATGGCGCACATTACAACAATAGTCATCTCGAGGCGTTATCAAAATATAAAATTCTTAGAGGATGAGTTATGTGGTTATGGAAACAGTCGGGGTTGAAGTGATTGGCACACAATAACAAGTATTTCCCAACTAAGGAGGGGACATTTTTTCTTGCGTCTTCGGCAGCTGGAGTTTGAAGCAAAGCCTGATTCAACTTGTGACAAACAAATGAATGACTGGATGGATTTATTACACATTTTGTCCCTGTAATGAAGCAAGTCCATTACTTGTTTACAAAAGACGCATGCATATTATCTTTGTAAAACAAACATTTATTGATTGTCTTTTCCCATGGTTGTGGACCTGCAACAGAGAGTAAAGTATGAGTGAAACTAAATATAAAATGTATAATTGTCTGACAAATGAACTTACTTTGTATCTCTGGTCTGGTCCCAGGTGTTCCGGCTAAAAGATTCCCCAGAGAGCCGGAGCACCTTAAGAAGGTTCCAGGAGGGACCATTGTGTGAGGAGCAGGAGGGGTCTTTGATTTAAATGTTGTGCTAAATTAGATGTTTGTTTTAATATAGATATCGTTAACTTAATAAAACATATATATTTGGTCGAGGTAATGAAATGTTTTTACATTGTTAGATTTGTAATGTATAGTGTGGAAGAATAAAATTGTTGTTTTTAAGAACTTTCCTGTGCTGCAGAATAGGCTGGGACTTAATCATCTGTCGGCCTATAAAAGCTGCTCAGCTGCATTGTTGGGGAAGAGTGCTGCATAATGTGAGCTATGTTTGGAGGGCTGCACATGTTTTAATTTTGTTTTTGCCTATTTCTTTGTAAATACTTTTCTACTTGGAAGTCATTAATAAATACACTTTGGTCTGCACCTGGAAACGTGGCCTTAGCTCTACTCTGTTCCTCCAACTGCTTAAATGAAACGGCCTACCTATGACAGTCCCCTTTAAGAAAAAACCCAACAAATCTACATGAACAAGCATCAGTGACAGTGGGGAGAAACAACTCCCTTTAAACAGGAAGAAATCTCCAGCAGAACCAGGTTCAGAGGTGGCAGAACATCTGCTTCGACTGGTTGGGTTTAGTGGACAGAAAGAGGAGAACAGAAGGACAGAGAGATAGAACATCAGAGTGTCCCAGACTAGTTGAGACATAAAACCACAGATCAGGAAAAACCAGCTGACTGCAGAAAAACATGATAAAGTATTAGCAGGTCTGCCTGCATGGAAACGCTTGGTGCTAAACTATGTGTGAGTGGAATAAGAATGAGTATAGTGTTGTGTGGTGTGGTGGGTATACAATGAGAATCATTGTCTGCGTCACATTGTCTGCATGTGTCTGCCTGGACATCAACCCATAGAGGACTGTGTAGATACAGGATTGTGTTTGAATATAATGTTGGTGTTCTACTATATAATCTTAGTTTTTAGTTCCTATTTTTAGGTTTAAGGCTTTGTTCCTAGTGGTTAGGTTAATGATATTATACAGTATACACTTCAGCAAATAAGTAGGTTTTGAGTTTAGCCTCAAAGGTGGAGAAAGTAGCAGCTTCCTGTACTAAGACTGGGAGCTGGTTCCAAAGGCGAGGGGCCTGGTAGCTAAATGCTGTTCTACTTCTAGACACTTTAGGAACTTCCTGTAGAACAGCAAATTGAGAGCGGAGTGTTCTGCCCGGACGATAAGGCACTAACAGGTCTCTAAGATATACAGGAGCTTGATGATGTTGAGCTTTGTAGACTAACAGGAGGATTTTAAACTTTGTTCTAGATTTTACAGGAAGCCAATAAAGGGAAGCCAATACTGGAGAAATATGCTCTCTCCTGTTAGTATTCTAGCTGCAGCATTCTGAATTAACAAGAGACTTTTTATTGAGTTACTGGAACATCCTGACAGTAGAGAGTTACAATAATTTAATCTAGATAACAAATGCATGTATTAGTTTTTCAGCATCACTCCGTGCCAAGATATTCCTGATTTTAGAGATATTACGGAAGTGGAAAAATTGAACATGGATAATTGAAGATGTAATTGAAAAATGTAATTGACCCCAGCCTGGTTTCCATCCCACTATCCAGATATGCCCATATTACAACCATGGCAAAGGTTTCCATGGCTCCTGTAAATACACGACCACATGCAACAAGCTCCACGTGTGCAAGCACCATTTCCAGGGCGATTGTACATTTGGTTCAACCTGCAAGAGAAATCATAAACTTGATGAACAAACATTGAAGTTTTTTTCGAGGAGTCAGTGAAGAAAATATGAAAAACCTGTTCAAGATTTACAGAAATAAGTTCATCATATTGGACCAAGAGAAGGGGCCTGCTGCAGGTGTGTCTAATAAACTATTATTCCTTTTTTTTTAAAAAGTATGTTTATTCTTTTTAACACTGAGAGCAACATGCATGGTTGGGGTCAATTATATTTGTAATTGCGTAATTGACAGTTAATTAAAATTATGTCATAATAATTGTATTTGAAATGATCTGTTGCTGTTGTAATCATAATTGAGTTGGAATTTCATTGGCATGAATATTCTAGAAAAACGTCAGTGCCAAGGCATAATAATGGAAAAATTTGATAATTTTTTTCTGAGATAGGGCTATAATCAGACCCTAAAAACTAGTTTGTATATGATGAGCACACTTAAAGTGTGAGTTAAAAACCAGTAAGGCATGAAAAATTTGGAAATCGCCCCCTGTCACCTGTTCAACACGTGACAGGGGGCGTGTCCCTCTTTGTTGTCACTCAGCTGAGTATTTGTTTCCTTCCTATTGAAAGGAAACCATTACCAGACATGACAACAGACATGACATTGGCTACTACAAAGATCATCCTCAGCCTCCTGTATGACAACCAGGGCTGTTTGGTGTTTAGACGGCTGGAAGAGTTGATGAAAAAGAGTTCCACTGTCGAAGAATCGGTGCTACAAATGATTCTGTTTGACGATACGATCATCGCCATTAAAGAAGGTAAAGAAGAGCCCAGTGGACCCCTTCAGATCTGTCCAGATTCTGTGATTGTGGCTAAAACTGGACTGCGACTGTGTAAGAAAAAGGCAGAAGAGTGTGAGCAGTGTGAAGGGTTACACCTCTGTATGTATCATGTATGCGGAGGTTGGAACAAGTATCTATTCATTCAATCATTCTGTTAATGAATAAAAGAAAGTTTAAATCAAATCACACCCTATCAAAGAGGTTTTAGTGGGATTTTTATAATCATTATTATTGTATGGTATTTTACCATGGTTACCTACGTATATCTGGGACTTTTATTGTGTAATTTATTTGGATATAAAGTGAGGTGTGTTAGAGGTAATTGAGTGTTTACTGTGGTGCAATCTCCTTAATCCCAAATTTCTGCCAAAGAGCATGCAAATGAAGATAGCACTCAGAGACAACATTTACATTGTGTAAGTAAATGAGTCTCACCATGGCAACATGACAGTCCTGTACTATGACGCTGGTATTTATTCGGTGTGTCCTGTACTACAACGCTGGCTAAATCACCATGGTAACTTAGGCTGAACACCAGGTTATGAAGTGGATAAGATCTGAGCGAGTACTAAAGTCCCGCCTCCTGACCAATCACTTCTCTTAGAAAACAACCTGCCCATTGTTGGAAGATGCTGATTGGTTCAGATCTGACAGCTGAATTTAGGAAATTATTCATTAATAAATGTCATCCTTTTGTTTAGCGATGACATCTTTTAGGAAAGGTATAGATTCACATCTTATGGACTGATCTACAGTCGGCTGATGGAGTCTGTGTCGGACACTCTCTGTATAATGGACGGATGCATACAGTCTCACAAGGAACATACTACAGTGAAACAATATGCTCTCATCCCAGTGTGTGTGTGATAAATTAAGGACAACCTGAATAGAAGCACATTTGTGCTGTAATAAAGTGAAACTGATTAGAGCGCTGTCCGTTCATTATCCGTTGAATTAATATTGTATAATCTCACGTTTTTATGCACTAACAGTGTCAGCAGCTTCCTGCCTGCATTCCTTCCTTCCTGCTTTTTCTGCCACAATAGAGTTGGTTTTTTTTTCTGAATTATGGATTTCAATTCTTTATATTTTTATAGAAATATTCCTCAATTGTGATGCAAGTTGCTCTACATCAAGGTGTCTCCGTGTCCTTGTTTGTGCCAGAATGCTTAAGAAAAGCAAAAAGGAAATTAATGTTTTAAGTCAACTATTGAAAGTTTATTATTCCGCTCCATGTGAAGTACATGCTAACGTGAATCATTATTTTTGCACTTAAGTTCCACATTACATTTGGTTCCCGGTCCATATCTGTCCTTGTATGAAAATGAATGAATCAAACAAGTGCCATGATGCACTATTGGAAAAAAAGACTGATCAAAGATAATCACATCACGATTCATCTAAAATTGCTAAGGATAAAACAATAAATAAACATACCATTCTATTTAATTTGTTTAGCAGAATCACAGTTGTTGATACTGATAAGTTTTCATTTTCAGGGTTGATTGCACATATTCCCACAGCCTGACTTTGCCACACAATGCAACACTTTTGACAAAATACAAACTTGAGGCTCTGCCAGAGAAACAGCTGTTCCAGCTGTTGATGCAGAATGACCCCTTCCTCCTTCCTGAGGAAAGTTTTCCTCTGGATTATACACAGAAATGATTAAAAAGAATTTCTTGAATATATAATTCCTTGAAGATGTCATTTCCATCCCACTCTCCAGATATGCCCACATTACAACAAAGGCCAAGGTTTGCACTGCTCCTGTAGATTCACAACCACATGCAACAAGCTCCATGTGTGTAAGCACCATTTCAGGGGCGATTGTGCATTTGGTTCGGCCTGCAAAAGAAATCATAAACAACCAATGGGGTTTTTTGGAGGAGTTAGTCAAGTATGGAAAACAAATATGGAAAACCTGTTCAAGATTTACAGGAATAAGTTCATCATACTGGACCAAGAGAAGGAGCCTGCTGCAGGTGTGTCTGGTAAACCTTTTGTTTTCTGTGTTGGTAGAAGAGTCAGTGTTCACCCACAGTTTAACATCTTTCTCACATTTAGCAGGTCATCAGCGATTGGCCGATGCAGAGGAAGCTGATTAGTTTTCCAGGAGTGGCCCCTACAAAAGAAACATTAGTCCTAGAGGCAGATGGAGAGCCTTAGTGCTTGTGTCAACTCTCCCTTGCTTGCTGTCATCACCTTGGTTATCTAGCGGTTGTGTGTAGTAGTGTGTAGTTTCCCAATTTTACCCAATGCTTTAAGGTAGAACTGGATCTGAAATTATTGTTTTACTTATACAATGTCCATCGAAAGTATGTTTTCATATGGGAGCTTAAGTAGAGTTGTCAATTATGGCCAAATGAGTATGTGTTTGAAGGTTGGATTTACAAAGAGGTGCACATACTGTGTACTCTGTAGTGGTATAAAGGGGTATGTGTGCGGGTGCAAAGTAAAATAGCGTGTGCAATTTCCCTGGTTTAATTCTAAAGGACATGTGCATGATAAACTGATAAAGTTTGCACCAGTGTGGGGTTTTAGGTAGAATCTGATAAAAATGTAACATTTCTTGTGTATGGGTGCTTATCATCCAAGGTTCGTAATTAATGTACAAACAAATGTAACTTAGCGAGCAGACTGAGAATAACTTCATCTATAAAACATGTGTGTGGCTCACACTTCCAGAAGAAATGTGTGTGCGTGAGACTGGCAATGAGTCCATCTCTCCTCCGTGGGCTCTACGCCCTTACATCGGCTGCGCTCATGCACACACTCAGTGACTCACATTAGGTTGAAATGCGTGTGTCTCACACCTAATACGTGAGACTTGAGAGCTTTGCTAGTATATCAGTGTGAATGCGGCTGCTCAGACAATTTTCTCCACAAACACGCACGCACACACGCAGAGCTTCTTTGCTTTTAGAAATAGATTTGTTAAAAAGCTGCAGAGGTAAGCTGCCATTTTTGTTCTCTTTTCTAGTAGTTTTGTGTTCAGATTTATATATAGGAGTTTTGTTTGTTGTTTTGGCATTGGTTCACCCTGACGTCAACACTTCTCATTTTTCTTGCTATTTGCTGTTGTTGAATGTGGTATATTATTTGTAATAAATGACCTTTGCTTTTTGCAAATCCTCTCTCGTGTCCAGACTAGCACTCACTTCCCCCTTTGACTGGAAACCTGCATTGAAACCTGGAACATAGCCATCTGTCTGACTCAGCAGATCCTGTGGATCCAGACGACCCAGGAACCGATCCAACATGTCATTCTCTGCCAGGAGGGTTGCATTGATGAGTCTAAAGTGAAAGCAATAAAAGAAAAACGGATAAATTAAAGTGTTCATTTATAAGCCACAGTTACACATTACATCACAACTTATTTCTGTTTTACCTCTACCAACTTTGTAATACTTATATGACACCAGAAAGTAACGTTACCAAAGTTTACAAAACATGTTTGATTGTTGCTACACTGGTTGCTAAGGAGGCGTGCTGCCTTCAGGAACTATTACAAATTATGGAAATTGGCCTCCCTCCTAAGTAGTTTACCTCAGCAAAGTATGATGATGAGTGTTTTGATTCAATTTGTAGATTACAGATATTTACAAAAACATTGAATATTTAGAATATCGTCACCAATCTTACTGTTTTTTTCTTCTAATTTGAATGCAATCTTAAATGTGCAATGCATAACTTAAACAAAAACATGTTCCATTAGGATGGTTTCTTTTAAATATATCAGCAGGTGATCATTCCTTCATACAATCTGACAATTTCTGTAATCATGGGTTTTTGTTCTTTAATAGTATTGTGTTGTTTAAAGAAAGAAAGAAAAAAATATAATCAATTTAAAAACAAAGCTTCAATCAAAAATATTTTCATTAAAAAAAAAATTTAATAAAAAAAACGCTTTCAATGAAGCAAAAACAGTTTTTGAATGCAAACAAATTATGACTTTTCTTCCTTGATTGAAAATGTTTATTTAGTGAAGATTTTTAATTTAATTTTTATTGATTTTGTTTTTTGACAGAAGCAATATTTTTTGGATTGAATAATCAAAACTAATGTCCCACCCAAATACAAACAACTTGACTTTCATTAAAAAAAATAAAAATTAAATGAATTTAAATAAAAATAAATAAATCATTCAAAAGAAGAAAAGAAAAGAAAATAGTTCAAATGGATTTTTCAAAGATTAAAGTGGTACATATTTGGCCCCTGAACAATAAGGAGTTTGACACCCCTGCTTTATAACTTCGAAGCTGGCTGGTGCAAGATTTCACAGTGTAAAAAATAAAAATAAAAAATCAGGAAATAACATTAATTGATTTATTTGGTTAAACACATTAGTGCTCATTTCCATTGTTTATCATTGAGTATATTTTCCTTAATCAGTTTAGGACTAATGAACACTGATAAATGATAAACTGTTGCACAGAATTGTAATATTTGCATAAACGGGTTTTGACGTCACATGTTCAACACGTGACAGAGGGGGCGTGTCACTCAGCTGATTATTTGTTTTCTTACTTTCGTTTCCCTTTAAAAGGAAACCAATAATTTGGTGGCGGTGAATGTTGTCGTTTCTTTAGACCTTTTTATTCACAGACATGACATCGGCTACTACAAAGATCGTCCTCAGCCTCCTGTATGACAACCACGGCTGTTTGGAGTTCAGACGGCTGGAAGAGTTAATGAAGAAGAGTTTCACCATCGCAGAATCGGTGCTGCGGACGGTTCTGTTTGACGATACGATCATCGCCATCAAAGAAGGTAAAGAAGAGCCCAGTGGACCCCTTCAGATCTGTCCAGATTCTCTGATCGTGGCTAAAACTGGACTGCGACTGTGTAAGAAAAAGGCAGAAGAGTGTGAGCAGTGTGAAGGGTTACACCTCTGTATGTATCATGTATGCGGAGGTTGTGAGTTTGGGTAAGTAGAAAGTTTAAATCAAATCACACTATCAAAGAGGTTTTTGTAAAATAGTAAACAGCAACATTTAGCAACAAACCACGTTTAAAAAAAAAATAAATATTAATAATGTTTTTTTTTAACTTTTGACCAGATTTAAGTAGAAAGTTTAAATCAAATCACACTATCAAAGAGGATTTTATGTAAAATAATCAACAGCAACAAACCATGTTTTAAAAACGTATGTGTTTTATTTACCATGGAACCATGGTACCATGCTACCATGGAACAGCCAATCAGAGCTAGTGTTTTTACACATGTGCCAACACACTCACACTCACACTCACACACACACACACACACACTACAGATTGGAGGAAGCAGCGATGAAAAGTTGGTATTTTTAAGGTGGCGATACAAACACTACTTTAAATTAATTGTGGTCATATAGCAACTTTTTTTTTTTTTTTTTTTGACAGTAACACAAATAGTTACTTTTCTTGGTAATGAGTTACTTTTATTATAGAGTAATTCAGTTACTGACTCAGTTACTTTTTGGAACAAGTAGTGAGTAACTATAACTAATAACTTTTTTAAAGTAACATTCCCAACACTGGTAGTGATAGGCTCCTTGTTAACCTATGGCTCCGACTTAGCTCCAGCTCCAGGCCAGTTGTAAAGGGGTAATAGAGTGTTCTTCAACGCTGTTACATAAAGACTGTGGCTATTAATTCAGAATTGTATGAATAACATACTGGTGTATTCATACGGAGCGCCCCTCATTGGCCAGTTCAGGTGACATGATAGGTGCACCACGTGACTTAAAGTTCCGTCAGTTTTTTTTTAGCTCATATTTATTTTTAGCTACCCCGCTCACCCTTTTATTTTAGCCCTAGCCCAGGAAATACCCAAATATTTTTATTTTTTTCGTATGTGTAATTTTAAAGGTGGAATTTGCCGTGTTAAATACGTTAAAATGAAAAAATACATATGACAAAAGTGGGATTCAAATCCACGTTAGCAGAAGGAAGGATCCTTGAGTGCGTACGTTTCTACACGTTTCTGTATCAATAGTCCTAAGGGCTATTGATAAGTTTCCGTATCAATAGACACTTTGTGAAATAAATGGTAGTTAAGGAACATCCATTGATATGTCAGCAATATTCTCACTTAGCCTATAAATCCTGGTCAAAATTTTTATTTATTTCTATTTAATAAGAAAATATTAGACGTTTATTTTTTTTGCCTGGTTTAAAAGATTGTTTGTAATTCCTAAAATGTAACAAATTTCCCATCATCAAAGTGAGTAATCTAAGCCCCAAAAGCACATATTTGTCATACCTACACCAAAAAAACGATTGTATAACAAAAAAATAAACAATGAAGAAGCTATGTAAACAAGACACTCCTTTTTACATTACCTCCACTTATGATCTGATATTTGAAATGCCAGTATTAACTTATCACTGCTGCTTGTGTGCTAAATACACCCAGTAAATGAGTTGGAAAAGTGAGACTTAGACTTAGACTGGCCTACTTTACCGACTAATTACGTCATCAGTTAAAAATTAAAGGAGAGGCTGCACCTTGTATGGGAATGTTGAGTCAGGTAATAGTTCTGTTCATCTGTTATGAAACACATGTTTAGTCAGCTTCATTTAAAGAAACAAAAATGTCAGCATGTTTTAACAAAGCAGACATGAAGTGCATGAATCACTTGTTTTCTTCAGCACTTTGTTTGTTCACAGTCTTGGAGGTTTCTGTCATTAAGGAAATACTGGTGTTTGTAAATGTTTGGAATGTGTTATAGAAATTTAGTAATCTGTCCAATACCAGCAAAAAAAAAGAAAAGGTGTCAAATGATATCAGCCTGAACCTAAAATCTCCAATATCAGCACTCCGATATATAATTTGTTTTTATTGGATTTATTCAGGGTTTTTTTCAGGGTCTTCTATTATATTTTGTATTTATTCTTTTCAATTGTAGAATATTTTTCTATATTTTAAAGGTAAAAACTTTGTGACCCATTGTTAATAAATGGGTAATTTTTTTCTCATACCTACTGTTGCTGACTATTGTTCTCTGTTTGAGTAATATCACTTATTATCCCCATTAATAACCATAGAGTAGGTCCAAATGTATACAGGACTCCCCAATGAAATCCGGGATCATTGTGGAACCAACCCCATATAACTGAGCAAATTTTATCATGATCGGTCAATAATGAACCGACCTATTAATTCTTGAGATTCGTTTTTTCTATTTTTGAATCTGATCCAGAGTCAGTATATTGATCTGGAACCCCTTCGAAATTTAATGGAATTTTCTATGTTGTGAAGTTTATATTTGGTTAAATGCTTTTGACATAATCCTGCTAAACCACCTGTGTCAAACTCCGGGGGCCAAATCTGGCCCTTAAGAGCATTTAATGTGGCCCACAGGAGAAAGTAAAAAATTTGTAAATTACCAAATAACTCAGTTGTAGATATATCAGTCCCCAAAAATACACAAATGTAATGAAACCCCACAATACTTACAGAGCTCACAGTTTTCTTGTGCTTTTATTACATGACTGCAGTTCTTTTTTCATTGCAAGCTGTGGAAAGAACTATCAATTTTATTTTATATTTTAATTGTGCAATTAATCACAAACACAATTTTACTTTGGATGGTCACAAAATCAGATAATTTAGAAGTTAGGATCCTTCAGGGACTGATACCTCTCATTTATTGCTTGGATATTGTCGGTGCCTGTACTTTACATACTGTACCGTATATATAATTTACATGTGGAAGAGCAAACTAGGGCATAGTACCGTAATGTTGAAATTACTTTCAAACCTAACTTCTTTGGCCCACTTGAAATCAAACTGCTCTATATTTGGCCCCAGAGGAAAATGAGTTTGACACCCCTGTGCTAAACTAATGAATAAACTGCGGTGAAATTATAAACCTCTATTGTGGTGGAAATAATAAGTAATGAATAATCAAATGCTGCACCATTAAAAGAAAAGCCAG
The DNA here is from genome assembly GCF_900634775.1 of Gouania willdenowi. NCBI lineage: Eukaryota > Metazoa > Chordata > Actinopteri > Blenniiformes > Gobiesocidae > Gouania > Gouania willdenowi. The sequence goes on from NC_041049.1 coordinate 50,738,362, forward strand.
ATTAAAATTGTTAGATATTAAAAAAAAGATAATTAAATGTACCTTTCTGTTTTCAGTAAGTTAACAGACATGATCACAGTAGTTGATACTGATAAGTTTTCATTTTCAGGTTGAAGTGCAAAAATTCCCACAGCCTGACTTTGCCACACAATGCAACTGTTTTGAGAAAATACAACCTTGAAGCTCTGCCAGAGAAACAGCTGTTCCAGCTGTTGATACAGAATGACCCCTCCCTCTTTCCTGAGGTAAGTTTTCCTCCCCAGATTATACAGACATGATGACAAAGATCTTGTTGAATAATTTCTTGAAGATTTAATTCAATTCAACTTTATTTGTATAGCGCACATTACAACAATAGTCATCTTGAAGCGTTATCAAAATATAAAATTCTTAAAGGGGACATACTCATTTTTCACTTTTTAAAACAGTTCCCTGTGGTCTAAACGACATATCTGTGGTGGGGTTTAGTCAAAACATAACATGAATCAAGCGAAAGGGGAGGTTTAAGACCCGTTCTGAGGTTACGGAAACAGTCAGGGTGAAGTGATTGGCACACACTGACAAGTATTTCCTAACTAAGGAGGGGACATTGCCACTTCCTTCTTGTGTCTTCGGCAGCTGGAGTTCGAAGCAAAGCCCGATTCAACTTGTGACATCACAAACTCAGAAAATTTGAAACAAAGCACTTTTATCTATCTTCTAAGACTTACACAGACCACAAAGGACTGGATGGATTACATATTTTGTGTGCCGGTGGACACTCAAGTTACCTCATCTGTGTTCAAAAACACTGATAAAGTGGATTTTTCTCAATATGTCCTCTTTAAGAAAAAAGAAAAAAAAACCAGAAAATCCACATGAACAAGCATCAGTGACTGGGAAAAAACAACTCCCTTTAAACAGGAAGAAATCTCCAGCAGAACCAGGTTCAGAGGTGGCAGAACATCTGCTTCGAGTGGTTGGGGTTAGTGGACAGAAGAGAGAGATAGAACATCAGAGTGTCCCAGACTAGTTGAGCCATGAACCACAGATCAGGAACTGCCATCATCAGCTTCATGACACCTGAAACAGAGAGAGAAGGGCGAGGAGAAGGCACAGACTGTAGAAAAACATGATACAGTATTAGCAGGTTTGCCTGCATGGAAACACTTGGTGCTAAATGATGTGTGAGTGGAATGGGTCAAGTACCCCTGACTGCAGTCCGCAGTTCGGGGCGGGAGCTCAATGCGGCACACGCGGCATGCTATTGGCTGAATCCAGAGATTTGCGACAAATTGACCGATTTACATGATTTATACAGTACACCGTCATATATGTATAAACATATGTTTATGTAGTTCCATGTTAGCAGCTTACCTGTTAAAGACAAACCTCAAAATAAATAATTTTATGTTACATAATTCTATTGGCATACAAAATAGGTATATATTTGTGGCAGAAATTTCCTACTATGCTGTGTGATTCTTATACAATTAAAAAACAAAAGAACAAATCACGCCATATAAATAATTTTATAGGCATACAAAATAAAATATATACATTTGTAGCACAAATTTCCGATGGTCTTATGTTCCTAGCATAGTCACAAACCTGTACTTGGCCCTGTATGTGGTTTCACTCTGAATCGCATTAGATACACATGTTCTTGCCTCCTTGAATAGTTGAGACTGTTTCTCGAAGGCGGATAGATACCTACATTGACATCCTGAGCTTAACCTATTGGCCTCTTAGGCATAGCAAACTCAGAAATGATAAATATTGAATACAGAGAGTGGTCTGTTAGAATTGATTTGGCATTGCACTACACATTCAAGTGTATGGTTTGTTACTTCTCCTCAATTGAGCTCTTTAAACTTCACATGCAAGCTGCTCGGCCAAATATCCTTACGCTAAAGTCCTGGTGTAAGGAATAATCAGGTGTGTATTCTGCAACATTTAGTTTGGAAATATCTTTATTATACAAACTTAAGAACATTAATACATCATAAACAAAGCAAAACTGAACATAGAAAGGCTGTCAGAACTACAAGACTAACTACAAGGCCAAGCTCATGTCCCAATGACAATAATCCATTACTCCGTCTTATCAAAAGAACCTTGTTGCCTCAACAGTGTTCTTCAGAAACACACATTCTTTCTAGGGATGTAACGATTCACTCAACTCCCGATACGATTCGATTCACGATACTGGGTTCACGATACGATTCTCTCACGATTTATTTTACAAAATGGGACTGTAGACAAATTTTTTTTTTGGGGAAAAAAAACTAGAAAATGCTGTACTATTTTCCTTTTATTTTTCATTGTCAAAATAATTCCTTGATAAACTATTCAAAACAATGCAATTTAACTAAAAATAAATCTTGAATGAAATAAATAAAGGAATAATACAAATGAAAATGAAGCCTATTAATTTAAATTCTGGTTCTATAATAAACAATTCAAAACTGCATAATAGTTCTTTTTCTTTTAAAAGTGCAACTGAAAATGTATTTTGTGCCTTGACAATTGGACTTTAAAAAAAACAAAAAACGATTGCACTGATTTACGTCATATTTGTTTGGACCAGCAGAGGGCGCTGGTAACACAGTGGTCGGTTGGCATGCAGATATCTTGCAGTGAAGAAGAGATGCTATGCTAGCAGACAGAGCTAATAGAAAAACGTGACTTTTACAGATATTCAAGTAATATTACAGATATTCTTTCGGTGCTAAAGGGGTAATGAATCATTTATTAACATATTTAAGAGTAGAAGGCAGCCAGAAAGAAAGTATTAGCAGACTCCGCCCGCCGCCTACACTTGTGGATAGCGCCCCCTGCTGGTTAAAAAAGTACTGCGATTCAATTTTCAGAAAATCGATATCAACCGTGATACCTATGAATCGATTTTTTACTGCCTTACGATTAATCGTTACAATCCTAATTCTTTCTGTAATAAACAGGACAAGCAACTGTTATCATTAGCACAATAGTTGTTGATCATGAAAAACAAAACAAAACTAGCTAACAGCACTCGACTCACTTGAAATGTTTTCAGTTTGGGCTTGAAGAAAACACAAAGGCATCATGTCATATACAATAATGCAGACATATTTACATTTAACCAATTAATACAAATTAATAATACACTAAATATTGTAGAGCTTTCCATCAAAACGAACACCCCACAGTTGTTGGAAATGCCTTGCTTCAAGAGGCCCTGGAAGTAGCCTTGTATGAGCAGAGGGGACATTTATAAGTGTCTGCTTCACGGATTTGACCTGCCAACGTCTCTCCATCTGCCAGAATACTAGTATGTCTCTGTGTATAAAGAAAAAATACCAAAGACAAGAAATTAGAGTTGCATTAAGTACCAAACATTGTTTTTTTTACAACTATATACACCAGTGGTTCCCAAACTTCTCAAAGTCCCACACCCCTTCAAGCATTTAATGTGAAGCCATGTACCCCCTACTCCTGCACATTTAAACATTTCAACCTTGGGGTCATGGCCCCATTGCGGTCATCAAGATTTTAAATGGGGTCCTCTGAAAAGTCAAATTGAATTTTTAAATTTTTTAATGTTTTCATTATTATTACCATTCAAATTATAACACCACACACACAAAATAATCTCAAACAACTGTATTCCTTCACTTCCTGAAACATAAATCTAGTTTACATAAAATGCAGTTTACTGTAAATATATCTGAGCTGGCCCATCATTTCAATCCTGGCAACAACAAAAATGAAAAGTTAATTCTAGAAAGAAAGAAAAATGTCTCTTGAGACACCAAATGATATTAAAAAGGCATCACAACCCAAAAAAGTTGGTCACATACATTGTACCCCTACAGTGAAATTGGTCTCTGAATTTTACCTATCATGTTGAGGAACATTATAATAATAATAATAATAATAATAATCTGTAACCATGGGTAGTTGGCTAATGTGTAATTTGTGGCAATGCATGGAGACTCCTGAATGCTGATTGATTTAAATTCTACTTTCCTATTTTTTATTCATTTCCCCCTATGACAATTTGCGTACCCCTGGCGTTATCCGTACCCCACTTTGGGAACTTGGAGTATACATCATTTGAAGGCAGCACATTACTTTCCGTGAGGGTCTGAAATTAGCTGAAGAATACGAATTGTGTTTGAATATAATGTTGGTGTTTTTTTTTTACTTTGTATTTTATGATTTTTCGAAGTTCAACATACATCAAAACAAAGACAAAAATAAATAAGTAAATAAATAAATAAATAAATACAGTCTGAGTATAGTGTTGTGTGGTGTGATGGGTATACAATGAGAATCAGGAGTGAAGGGAAGTAGGTTTTGAGTTTAGCCTCAAAGGTGGAGAAAGTAGCAGCTTCCTGTACTAAGACTGGGAGCTGGTTCCAAAGGCGAGGGGCCTGGTAGCTAAATGCTGTTCTACTTCTAGACACTTTAGGAACTTCCTGTAGAACAGCAAATTGAGAGCGGAGTGTTCTGCCCGGACGATAAGGCACTAACAGGTCTCTAAGATATACAGGAGCTTGATGATGTTGAGCTTTGTAGACTAACAGGAGGATTTTAAACTTTGTTCTAGATTTTACAGGAAGCCAATAAAGGGAAGCCAATACTGGAGAAATATGCTCTCTCCTGTTAGTATTCTAGCTGCAGCATTCTGAATTAACAAGAGACTTTTTATTGAGTTACTGGAACATCCTGACAGTAGAGAGTTACAATAATTTAATCTAGTTAACAAATGCATGTATTAGTTTTTCAGCATCACTCTGTGCCAAGATATTCCTGATTTTAGAGATATTACGGAAGTGGAAAAATTGAACATGGATAATTGAAGAATGTAATTGACCCCAGCCTGGTTTCCATCCCACTATCCAGATATGCTCATATTACAACTATGGCAAAGGTTTGCATGGCTCCTGTAAATACACGACCACATGCAACAAGATCCACGTGTGCAAGCACCATTTCCAGGGCGATTGTACATTTGGTTCAACCTGCAAGAGAAATCATAAACTTGATGAACAAACACTGAAGTTTTTTCGAGGAGTCAGTGAAGAAAATATGAAAAACCTGTTCAAGATTTACAGAAATAAGTTCATCATATTGGACCAAGAGAAGGGGCCTGCTGCAGGTGTGTCTAATAAACTATTATTCCTTTTTTTTTAAAAAGTATGTTTATTCTTTTTAACACTGAGAGCAACATGCATGGTTGGGGTCAATTATATTTGTAATTGCGTAATTGACAGTTAATTAAAATTATGATGTCATAATAATTGTATTTGAAATAATCTGTTGCTGTTGTAATCATAATTGAGTTGGAATTTCATTGGCATGAAAATTCTAGAAAAATATAGATAATATAATCAGACCCTAAAAAGTAGTTCAAATATGATGAGCACATTTAAAGTGTGAGTTAAAAACCAGTAAGTATATTTGGAAAATCACCTGCTTTATAGAGACAATGCTGTATATAGTAAAGCATAAAAATTCAAAAAATATGCAGCTTTTTTTTTATTTTTTACTTTTGAGACCATTTTAATATTTGAAGAAAAACTAACTAAATTAAGGGGTATGCTGGCAGAAAAGAGGCTCAGACGCCCACACCAAGAACATTAATACCAATATTATCATTGATTAGGAAGCTTAACAATGTAACCAAGAGATGAAAAACTAATTAGGTGATAGATAATATATTTTAGTGTATTTTACAGCTGATTTAAGACAAGGGAGACAACAGACTTGTTATCATAAGAGATGCTAACAGAACGCTAACTCAAGATAAAGGTTAAGTTTTGGCTTATTTATTTTAGGCTCAGTAATTGTGATTCATTTAATTTGAATTGTAATTGGAAAAATGCAGGTCAACGTGATCATAATAAAGTTGTAATTAAACATGGAAAATTGAAGACGTAATTGTAACTGAAAAATGTAATTGACCCCAACCCTGGCCACATTTGTACTTTCTATAACTTATTGGGTCTTTTCTGCAGCTGTCGTGAGAGTTCCTTCTCCCCAGTTTTCCCAGAACAAACCTATAACCACTAGTCAAGCTATAAAGAAGGAAATTTGTCTCTTCCACCTTCTTAAAAAGTGCAACTTCAAAGGTATTGTTGCAGCTGAACTCACCCAGATACAGAATTTACTGTACATGGTCTTGTATGTGTGTTAAAGTAGTGTCTTTTATGTAATTCAGCAGAGAAGTGCGCTCACGTCCATTGGTGTCTGCCTTACAAGTGGGAGGTTTTGGACGAAGACAATGTAACCTGGAAGGACCTGGACATCAATGAAAGGATTGAGAAGACATACAGTGACCCAGCACAGGACTCCTGCAGCATGGAGGAAGTGGCAGCAGCTCCTAGAAAGCTGTACTTGCAAATGAGCAGACAAAGGTGAGGACGTGTGAGGCAATTTGAATGCTTATCCATGATTTAAATGAGGTTAAATTTGACAGATTTTTACATCTGTGTAAAGTGCAGGTGCTGGTCATAAATCTAGAATATCATGAAAAAGTTGATTTATTTAAGTAATTCTATTCAAAAAGTGAAACTTGTATAATGTATACATTCATTTCACACAGACTGACATAATGTTGATGATTATAACTGACAACGAAAATCTCAAATTGAGTATTTCAGAAAATTAGAATATTGTGGAGTGGTTCAATATTGAAGACACCTGGTGCCCTGCAAAGGCCTTTAAATGGTCTCCATGTCTAGTTCTGTAAGCTATACAGTCATGACTGCTGACATGACAGGTGTCAAAAAAACGACCATTGACACCTTGCACAAGGAGGGCAGGACACAAAAGTTCATCTCTAAACTGGCTGTTCACAGAGTTCTGTGTCCAAGCACATTAATAGGAAGGTGAAAGGAGGGAAAAGATGAGGCAGAAAAAGTGTACAAACAATAGGGATAACCACGCCCTGGAGAGGATTGTGAAACAAAACCCATTCAAAAATATGGGGGAGATTCACAAAGAGTGGACTGTAGCTGGAGTTATGTTCTCTGACGAAAGTAAATGCTGCAGGTCTTTTGGAAATCAAGGTCCCAGAGTCTGGAGAAGAGAGGAGAGGCACAGAATCCACGTAGCTTGAGGTCCAGTGTAAAGTTTCCACAGTCAGTGATGGTTTGGGGTGCCATGTCATGTGCTGGTGTTGGTCCACTATGTTTCCCTAGGTCCAAGGTCAATGCAGCCATCTACCAGGAAGTTTTAGAGCACTTCATGCTTCCTGCTGCTGACCAACTTTATGGAGATGCAGATTTCATTTTCCAACATGACTTGACACCTGCACACAGTGCCAAAGCTACCAGTACCTGGTTTAAGGACCATGGTACTCCTGTTCTTGATTGGCCAGCAAACTCGCATGACCTTAACCCCATAGACAATCTATGGGGTATTGTAAAGAGCAAGATGCCAGACCCAACAATGCAGAAGAGCTGAAGGCCACCATCAGAGCAACCTGGGCTCTCATAACACCTGAGCAGTTCCACAGACTGATTCACTACACGCCATGTCACATTGCTGCAGTAATTCAGGCAAAAGGAGCCCCAACTAAGTATTGAGTGCTGTACATGCTCGTACTTTTCATGTTCATACTTTTCATTTGGCCAACATCTCTAGAAATCTTTTTTTTTGTATCGGTCCTAATTAATATTCTAATTTTCTGAGATATTGAATTTGGGATTATTATTAGTTGTCAGTTATAATCATCAAAATTAAAAGAAATAAACATTTGAAATATATCAGTCTGTGTAATGAATTAATATACTATACTAGTCTCACTTTTTGAATGGAAATACTGAAATAAATCAACTTTTTTATGATATTCTAATTTTATGACCAGCACCTTTAACACAAATCAATTAAATTTAATTGAAATGTGTCTCCTTGCAGCTCTGTATTTGAACAGTCGGTTGATTTTATAACGATGACATCTGAAGGATCTCCAGTCCGTCGCCTGTCCACTGTCTCCTCTGTCTTAAAGCCACCAAATTACCTTTTTACAACCCAGTGGGTTTGGTATTGGAAAGATGACAATGGGAAATGGCTGGAGTTTGGAAAGGCAAGTGATATGACTTTTTTAAGTAATGTCACTAGAGCAGATGTGGGCAACTGGCGGCCCAGGGGCTACATACAGCCCCCAAAGTAAATGTACAATATAACTCCAAAAACACACGAAACCAAGAAAATACACAAGGTTTCTTGAAAATCATCCAAAATTAGAAGAAAAATGTACAAATACACACAAACATAACAGAAGAATAAATAAAACCAAAACAAAATTGACTCCAAAAAACTAATTAACAACAAAAATATACAAAATGACTCCAAAAACACACAAAACGGGGAGAATACACAAGGTTTCTTAAGAAAATCATACAAAATTACAAAAAGGACTACAAAAGTACACCATTTACTCTAAAAACACACAAGACAACTACAAATACACACAAAAATAACAGAAGAATAACAAAACAAGAACAAAAACAGCTCCAAAACACTAATGACAAAAAAATTTATATATTCAAAAACACACAAAACAGGGAAAATACACACGGTTTATGTTAAAAAAAAACCATACAAAATTACAGAAAAATGTACAACAGTACTACAAAAATACACAATTTACTCCATAAACACATACGAAGAATACAAATACATACAAAAATAACAGAAGAATAAACAAAATGAGAACAAAAACAGCTCCAAAACACAAGATGACAATAAAAATATCCAAAATGGCTTCAAGAATACACAAAACGGCCAAAAAAACCAAACTTTTTTAATAACACAAAAACATGCAAAGAGAAAAAAGGAAGGCAAAAACAGCCTAAACCGTTTATTTTTCTCTATTATTTTCAGATTGGTCATTATTCTGACTGTTGAGATGATAATCTGAAATTGTGGCCATTACCTTTTTAATTAGTAAATTGCCCATCCCTGCACTAGAATGTGTTTTTTCTGTTCTTTGATTCTTTAGAGTGATGATGATACACCGGCCACGGTCACCACTCAAACCTTAGAAAAGGAGTACCTGGCAGATAGAGAAGCAGAGATTTCCTTCAGTGCTGGACAACAAGATTACATCCTCCGCTTCAAAGACACAGCAGGAACTCAGAGGATGTATCAAATAGACACACGATCCAAAACTAGGAGAGAGGTCAGACGGAGGCCACGTTTTTTCTCCCCTAAGGATGTTGAATCACAGCCGAGGTATTTATTAATTTCTTAGGGACGTATAAATGTTTTTCATCTCCATGATGTTCACAGGATGTGTTTGCTCTGTAGCACCTTATCACAGGGCTCAACCTCATCAACAGCTGGGAACGTTCCTTCCTCTTGGGATAAGAAGTTTCTCCCTTCGTATGGATACAAGGTATGTTCAAATGACAAATTAAAGGTAAAATATTATATCAATTTTTCACCTTTTGAAACAGTTCCCCGTGGTCTAAATGACATATCTGTGCTGGTGTTTGGTCGAAACATGACATGAATTAAGCAAGAGGGGAGGATTAATAACCTGTATTATTGAGGTATTTTTTTTGGGGGTGTGTCCCTGGATTTGCATAGACCTCCCACTTCCCCCGCCCTTCTCTTCCGTGGGGTGGCACACACTAAATGTGCGTTCTCACCGAACGCGACTGAAGTGACTAGATTACATTTAAAATCAATGTAAATGACGCAACCTCAAGAGGTCCTATGCAACCTCGTCGGTCAAAGTTGAAAAATTTTAACTTTTCAAGCGACAACTCCCTTGTCCTTCACTGTCTGGAGAGTCGAGGCAGCAGCCCCTCCGTCCTGCTACAGTGAAATGACTGCAGCGGGAGACTTCTTCAATTTACTGGGGCAAAATTAAAGTGGCTAACTTCTTGAGTAAGCCTAGTAACTCTGTAAGTTGATCATTTAAACCGTAAAAGCGGTGCTGTTAAATGTAAGCGCTAATACACACACACACACACACACTGTTCACTGGAGCGATGGAGTGACCAAAAAGCACCACTATTTTCAAGCGACTCATCACAGGCGATTGAAGTGACTACAGTTGTGTTTGGTGTGAATGCACCTTCAATTCTTCGCTAGCGAGAAAAACAATGGCGGTCTTTTGCAAAAGTTTTCATCAGGTTGGGGGTGGAGTCCATGGGTGGAGTTACCAGCGGAGGGGAGGGTATTTTTTTTCTCGATTTAGCTTGTGACATCACAAACTTAAAAAATTTGAAACGGAGCAATTTTCTCTGTCACAAGAACAAGACATTTTGTTATATGTACATTTTCTTATTAAAGTTTTTTTTTTTACTATCACTTTTATTTTTATTAAGGATTTCTTTTCCTGCACTTCTTCTTTCAGATGGTCTCTCTCTCCCACTCAGCACAGGAGTACAGAATGATTGAGAAACTGTTTATGAACAGTATGTCTCAGAGTACCATAACTAGCATCGAGAGGATCCAGAATCCATCTTTGTGGAAACTCTTTCAATGGTAATTTACTGGCCTGCATGTAAAAATGTACAATAACCTGACACTTCGGTGGCAAGAGATGCAAATGTTAAAACACAGGATGCAACAGGAAATATTCAGACTGATTTAATATAACAGCGACGCAGACGTCGGATAATTACACGTGGGTCAACTACATGACACCTAAATGTTCTGTCCAATTGCATTTCTTTTAGTAAAAAAAGGGTTTAAATGCATTAAAAGATACCAAATATGAGGTTAATGCTAATGCAATTGCTCGGCAAATGCTGTTACTAAGTTATTGCTATTGCTCAGGTAATGCTATTGCTAGGCTAATGCTATGTTAATGCTAGGTTATTGTTATGCTAGGCTAATAGTAATGCTAGATTATGGCTATCGCTAGGCTAATTTTAGGTTAATGCTAATGTTAGGGTGATGCTATTTCTAGGCTAATGCTATCACTTTGTTTTTTTTTTTTTTAGTGTAACTAAATTACTTCTGTAATTTATTCTGTTATTCAAAGTGTCAAAATGTCGTGTGGTGCGACTGTCTGGCCATGACTGCTGTTTTGAAAAAATCTTTACAATTACTCTAAATCTTATTTTCTGCCCTGTTTTAGATGTGTATATATATATCTTTATAGTCCTGTATAGTGTATGAGATTTCAAAGTATTTTTATTTCCATCATAATATTCATGAATAACTTGCCCAATGATGCTCATTTTATCTATCATGCGGCGAAATCCTTGTACGTCTTAATATTTATATTGTTATTCGGACTAAACGAGTTTGATTTTCTTAAGAACTTTGCACAGATGTCAAACACCACTATTTTTTTTAATGTTTTCTTGTTGATTGTTCAGTCAGAAGGAACAAATGAATGCGAGGAATGGAGGAAAACCTGCAAATATGATGCACTTGTTCCATGGGACAAGTGAGGAACAGGTCGAGGACATCTGTGAGCAAAATTTTGACTGGAGGATGTGTGGCCTTCATAACACATTGTATGGCAAAGGTATAATGCAAACATATATATAATAAATTATAAAGTATACAAAACAGAATCTTAAATAAGTCTTTATCTTCTTTTTTTTAGGGAGTTACTTTGCAAAAGAGGCTTCACTTTCAGATAAATACAGCAGAGCTTCAGGCACCAAGGTGATGTTTGTAGCCCTGGTTCTGGTGGGGGACTACACCCAGGGACACAGCAGCTTTGTACGGCCGCCTGCTAAAGAAGGTAGCACAGCTCTGTACGACAGCTGCGTGAACCGGGACAGGAACCCAAGCATATATGTCATCTTTGACAAACTCCAGATTTATCCGGAATATCTCATCAAGTACTCATAAGCAAAGTTTGATCAAAGGTTTGTTGTTTGGTTGTGAGCAACTTCTTAGTGAGGATGGTGACCTTAAAGATACGAGTTAGAGGAGAACAGCACTGAAAAAATAATTGTTTTGTTTGATATCTCTATGCATTTAAATAACCTGCGCTTGTTTTAAATATCCCCTTGCACATTTTCTTATTACTGTGATTACTTTTAAATCCAAGCACTTTCATCAAGATTTAAAAGAACCACATGAGTTCTAATGTTCACGATTAGATGAGTTGGAAGATGCTCCAGGACCATAAAAATACTGTTGAATATGTATTTACAATTAGTTCCTAATAGTCACGTATTTTGAGTTCAATTCAATTCAACTTTATTTATATAGCGCAAAATACTACAAAGTCATCTCAAAGCACTGAACAAAAGTCCATCGTAAGAAAGAAAGAACCCAACAAGATCCACATGAACAAGCATTTAGTGACAGTGGGAAGAAAAAACTCAACTCAATTACTTAATTCATTGAGTGAAATTGAATTAAACCCATTCAAGATCTTTTTCCCATGAACATTAATTATTACTCATTCAAATAATGGATTTTTTTTTTAATTCCATTTGTCTTTTTGATTACAGTGGAAAAGAATTGATGGTGGTGGCGTAACTGTAATTATAATAATAAAAAAAGATATTATTAGACTGTTGGTGGGCTGGTAGTGGCAGCAGCAGTATTGGTGATACAATGATTCATTAATAATTTTCCATTGATCATCTATTACTCCACCTCACCTGACTATTAATAATACACACACCCCACCTCATCCTCCTTTTGCATTAAACCTATAGACTGCTTCCATCCTGTACTTTGTCTGTTTTGTTGTTGTTGTTTTGGTTTTGTTTATACTTGTACTGTTTTACTTGCAATAAAAAAATAAAATGAGCAAGGAGCACAAAATATTCTTTAATTTATTTTTCAAAATGTGACTATATGTTTTATGCTTTTTAACTACACATGCATAACTATATGTAAATAAGTGACTTTTTTAAACTTCATAAATTCAAAGCTCTTTGCACTAGGGAGAGGCTGCTTGGTTAAAAACATTTCCAAGGTTACAAAATATCGAAAAAACGTAAATTGACAGGCGTGAACATGTTTTATTGTGATTCTAAATGGGTGAAGAGTAGTACATACTGTAGTAACCACTTATGAACAGTAGGGGAATAAAAACCACAGGAGAACTTAGGTTTCACCAAAATACACGTCACTCTCACTATGTGAAATGAGTGTCTTTATTTAAAACTAATGACAGGACTACGTTATCTTACTAAAATGGAGACCATAATAGTGTGTTCCATATTAAATATATTTAGCAGCAACACTTGAGACCAAAGTCCTTTTACCAACCACAACAAATCATTTTCACTTCTGCTCCTTAAACACATCACAGATCATTTATTATGTAACTGAAGGTAATTTGAATACATACAGTTATCAGAAACGATGCAAACAGAACAAAATACTTTTTTTTTTTTTAACGTGTGTCAAATGAAATTGCACAAATTTTTCATATCACAACAACCATTTGGTTAATTTCACAGTTTTTATCTGGTTACTTTGCCCTATTATTATGCTATTGTGTGAATTGCATTGTTAGCATAAAGCTAGCCATCCACTTTGTATAGTCAGTGCACATTGTTTATCAGAGTGTAGTAACAGTGTTTGTTATGAGGAGTTAAAAAAAAAAAAAAAATCTAAAACTGAAATATATTAATAGGTTACATGGAAGAAAAACATTGTTGGAATCGTAAGCCCTGCTACGCTACTTATTAGCTATAAGATTAGCATTAACATAGTCAATCCAGACAGAGCAACACTATTTCAATCTTCACACTTCATTAAAGTATTTGAGGAATGGAACTTTTTTTCAGGGTTTGCAATAAAGCCAAAAAAAATGCATGTTATGTGCAGACTTTCAGATTTAATTTAGAAATCGATGTTAAAGAATAGAATATTATCCCTTTATAGACAAACATGGAGCCATCATTCTGAACATTGTTTCAATCTACAAATGTTCCTTTTAAACCAGTTTGTAAAGCACTCCCTACCTAAAGATTGTTTCCTGTTTAGTCTTTAGAAAACCCAGTTTAACCTTCCATTGCGTGTCTTTTTTCAATTTTGACAAATATGCCATTTTTGGGTCCAAGAGTGTTGAATGACTTCAACTCAAGAGGAACCTGAAAGAAATAAAAAGTGACAAACAAAGAATTACATTATTGTTGAGTTAGTTAAAAATCCTTGTAAACCTAAAGTGACATAATTCATATCTATAATAAGTGAATTAATGTTTGAAAAACCATAAATATTCATACAATGCAGAAAAAGTGAGATTAATCTGTTATTAAATGTATTTTGCGTAGTGGTGACGTACCTTGGTTTCAGAACACGCTACAATGTTGAACCTGTGAAACAAACGCACTAAAGCCATTTTCACCTCCAGCTGAGCCAGTCTCATCCCAACACAGTTTCGTGGTCCGGCTCCAAATGGCAAATAAACAAAGGGATGTCTGCTGGACTTTGCCTCAGGGGTAAACCTTTGGGGGGGAAAAATAAGTTCATGTTTGATCAATAAATGTTTAAAACATTGTTAACAGGAAATAGTGTTTATGATATGTAATGGCATAGATAAGCAGAAAGTCAGCCTGTTGGATTATTCCTGCATTTCACCTCTCAGGAATAAAACTCTCAGGTTCTGGCCAGTGCTCAGGGTCACGATGAAGGAAACTTGTTGGGATCTCAATAAAAGCTCCTTTAGGAAGCGCCTGGCCGTTCACAACACAGTCTTCATCAATGTCTCGTGCATACCTTAGTGAGGCAAAAATAACAGAAAGATTATATTTTAAATATTCTCTTATATTTGTATCAATTATTTGCACATGTATTTCATCTAATCATTCACAAGTAATCCTTATTCTTGTGTTAATAAAATCATTGTCTTGGTTTACTTTTACTTTTTAATCATGTATGTATCCTTTGTTATTGTCTGTTCAACACCACTGTTTAACACAATAACTGACACCAAATTCCTTCAAGAGTCATTGCACATTGTGTTTTCTTTTTTCTTTTTTAAATAATATTTTCATTTATTTTGTGTTGGTTGTTTCTGTTTTGTTGTCTAACCTACAACTCTACATGCTTTGCACTATTATCTATGCAAATATGTATTTTTGTTTCTACTGTCTGCTCTTGTATTATTATGTTGCTGCAAAAGTGAATTCCCACTCTATGGGTCAGTAAAGGAGTATTCTAATCTATTCTATTGGGATTATTAAAGCTTTTCTGATTTTGATTATAAAATAAAACTTTTTTTTTTTTTGAGGGGTTTGAAGAGAGAGGAGCTTTCTGTTGTTCTAACGAGCTGTGTTCAGAGAAATCAAGAATACTATTAAAAAGGAAATAACAAATCCTTTATGTTTTTGACAGTAGTTAAGGACAGAGGTGTCCCGATCCGATATTAGCCAGAAAACACATATCGGACTTTATCGGACTGCATCTAAAACCACCGATATAAGCACTCCGATAAAATTTTTATGCTCCACCACTTCTATCCATAGATGAATGTGGTTCACACCCTACTGTTGCTGACTATTGTTCTCTGTTTGAGTAACATCACTTAATCAAGCCTTTTCTAACATTCCACACTACAAAATAAGTAATAAAAGTATATATAATTCGTGCCAATATCGCATCGGAACAATACCGGTATCATATCGGAAGTGAAAAAGTTGTATCGTGACATCCCTAGTTAAGGAAGTACTGAATATGTAAATTAAGGTGCACTTTGAAACACAAAATAAAGCCAAAGTACACAGAGCAACAGACGGTAGGCGATAGGGCTGTGCATTGCCTTGAATCTGATGATACAATACAATTTGCATGTCATGATACGATATATCCCGATACTAAACAATATGATATACATTAAAATATATTGCAATATCAATAATTACAAATTTAACCTTTATTATGTACCAATATCAAAAACAAGTGGTATGTTTCTGAAACTGTCAAATTACATTTTTCAAAAAAAGTTTAGATTTAAATTGTGATTCTGATAAGTTCTTTAAAACCATTTTTTTAGTAACCACTTACATCTATAAAAGTGTCCCATATTTTTTATGAAAATAAAGTGTCATCAACTTCCAGCTGCTAAAATGCATTGATAGTGAGATAGTGCCACTCGCCCTCCTGCTAAGCAGGGGAGGAACCAGGTGGAAGCCCCTCCCACTTGTGAGTGTGCACACCTGGTTCTTTTACTGACACAATGGTAGTGCATGCTTAGCATCCAGAGTGGACAGAGTTCTGTTCCTCAACTGGGATTGAACTTTGATGTGCAAGAGACTCTTTATATGATTGGATGGACAGCTGGTAAGAATAACCTTAAAAACTTCTGTTGCTTGGACAATTCACTCAAAAGTTCAGGAAACCCCACGACTTAAACATTGTTTAGCATTGAAACATAAGCTGAATGCATTTCTTGTTCATTTATTTGTAAAGTTTGGCAATTGTTAATTGTTTAACAGGCAAATGCAAGAAATGTTTGACTTTGGAACTTGTTTCATTTAAAGATTTATTAAGGTGCCGCGTGAACTGTGCAGTTAAAACCACACTTGGTTAATGGGAAATACAAATAAAATCAGATTAAATGGTTAAAGGTAGTTGGTTAAATAAGTAGTTTAAGAATGATCTACATGTATTAAAACTATTGTGGTTTAAAACTGTTTGAAAATACATGAGTTAAAGTATAAAGTTACCTTACTTTTAACTTTTAAATGATTTTGTTAAGTGTGATTAAAAAGAATGATGATTATAAATATTTGATTTGTTTCTTTGTTAAAACTGGGCAAATAAATACTAGACTTACTGTACATGTTAAATACATTTAAAGTTTGGTTGTTAGAATACCAATAATTTAATGTAATTGATTAAAAGTGGAAAACCTTGTTTAGAAAAAAATGGTACGGATTTAAAACTCTAACAACTAAATGAAATACTTGGAAAGAGTTACAAAGTTGAAAAGCTAAATTTGACTTCAATGAAAGAATGGTTGTTTAATTGTTGTTGTACTGTGTGTTTGTCTTTTGTGGTTTTTCACCTAAGCTGATGTACCTTCCTAAAAATGATACTTTTAATAAAAAAAGAGCAGTAATTGAAGGTCTGGTCCATGGAGTGTAAGTCCAGGAAAACAACATCCAGTAAAGAGGAGTTCCTCTCAAGTCAGGAGCAGCGCAACATTGAGCAGGACTTGACAGGTAGTTTAATAAGGTCTGATGTGGTTCACTGACACCTAGTGACCGAGCGTTTACGTGCTATACAATTTAATGTTTTTTTTCTGATTTAAAAAAAACATTTTTAAAAAAATGATCTGGACATTTTTTGGATCGATGTGAAATATCGCGATATATCACCAAATCTATTTTTTTTCTTACACCTTTACTAAAGACTGTTGGGTTTTGTCTGCATTCATTATTTTTCCTCATACCTTGATACAGGCGGGTAAAGACGCAACGATTCACATAAAACCATCTCCAGGTACTTCAGCTCCTGGACATTGGTGTAATCTGGTGCGCTCTACGAAAAGTAAACCGCAGAAAAAGTATGAAGGTAGATATGTTGCAAAATGTGAGAGTTTGTAGAATGTGATGTGAGCTTGTGTATAAAAAAATCCACACAAGAAATAAATTTAATGTCACAAATGATGGGAAAAAATGTATAGACTGATATTTACACAAAATTACAGCCGCAAACTTGTGATCCAACAGTTATTCACATGTTTTTTAATTACTTGTGTAAATGATTGTTTACAACCACAACTCTCTGGAATCTACCGCTACAGATGCACAAACTACTTTTCTCACGTGAATCTGCGTTGCTTGAGTTTTGCAACACATTTTGCGAGACGCGTCTGTAGCAAAACTGATTCATGCTGGTAGAAATAGCCCCTCCCCGCGCGTGTGTGTGATTGACCAATCGGAAGCGAGAATTTGGAGCCAGAGCGCAGCAGCCGCGGATATGACCGAAACAGTCATTTTTCTTCACTGTAAAGGCAGAATACTGAAATTTACCTCCACAGATTGATAGAAAAAGGTTGTTAGTAATTTCTGAACAAAATGAGTCATGGAGAGTGATTCTCCTTGTTTAAATTTAGGTTAACACTATGTGGAGATGACAATCGAGAGCTGACAGCTGATGGAGTGGCCAAGCAGTTAATGTATTTTACTAAATCTTTATTTTTACGAGACAGTTCACGTACATGTTTTGTTGCTTCATCGCATTATGTAGATTGGGGAAGTTGTAGCCGGTGAGTTGTGGTTGTAAACGATCATTTACGCAAGTAATTAAAAAAAACGTGTTTGCAGCTGTAATTTTGTGTAAATGTCAATGTATACATTTTTTTCCCACATCATTTGTGACATTAAATTTATATCACGTGTGTGAATTTTTTTTATACACACCCTCACATCACATCCTACAAGCTCTCACACTTGGCAACATATCTACCCTCATAAAAAAGTGTTAAAAACATCACTTGATGTCAACACCAGAGTAAAAATACAATATCGGTCGACAACACGTACATGTCTGGTGAAGAACTCGTCCAGCTCTTCCTGTACTTTCCGCTGACACTGCGGGTGGATGGCCAGCAGGTAGCATGTGAAGGCTAACGCGTTGCTACTGGTTTCATAGCCTGCCAGCAGGAAAACAAACGCCTGGCCCGTGATCTCATCCTCGGTCATCATCTTTTTCTGAGTCCGTCTGGTGGCTGGTGCCTCCTGTGGCTGATCTGAGGCTGGGGGTTGTGTCGTCTGCTGCAGATGGGTTCTGTTCTCGCTCTCCATCTCATCAGCGTGGGTTCCTGTGTCAAAGTGTTCCAATGACACCACCTCTTTACTGGTCCGGGCGTCTAACATCAGCTGAAGGAAATCTCTGCGTCTCTACGAGCGAAAGCATTAGTGATTAGGGATGTAACGATTCACTCAACTCCCGATACGATTCGATTCACGATACTGGGTTCACGATACGATTCTCTCACGATTTTTTTCATTTACAAAATGGGACTGTAGACAAATATTTTTTTTTGGGAAAAAAACTAGAAAATACTGTATTATTTTCCTTTTATTTTTCATTGTCAAAAGAATTCCTTGATAAACTATTCAAAACAATGCAATTTAACTAAAAATAAATCTTGAATTAAATAAATAAGGAATAATACAAATGAAAATGAAGCCTATTAATTTAAATTCTGGTTCTATAATAAACAATGCAAAACTGCATAATAGTTATTTTTCTTTTAAAAGTGCAACTGAAAATGTATTTTGTGCCTTAACAATTGGACTTAAAAAAAAAAAAAAAAAAAAGTCATTGCACTGATTTACGTCATATTTGTTTGGACCAGCAGAGGGCGCTGGTATCCCAGTGGTCGGTTGGCATGCAGATATCTTGCAGTGAAGAAGAGAAGCTATGCTAGCAGACAGAGCTAATAGAAAAACGTGACTTTTACAGATATTCAAGTAATATTACAGATATTCTTTCGGTGCTAAAGGGGTAAAGAATCATTTATTAACATATTTAAGAGTAGAAGGCGGCCAGAAAGAAAGTATTAGCAGACTCCGCCCGCCGCCAACACTTCCGTTTAAAAAAAAAAGTACTGCGATTCAATTGTCAGAAAATCGATATCAACCGTGATACCTATGAATCGATTTTTAACTGCCTTACGATTAATCGTTACATCCCTATTGGTGATTAATCGCTCTTGGAATTTTCTCCATCAAAGAAGGTTATGATGATATTTAGGAAAAGAGGAAGTGTTGAACATCAGCAAGACATGAGTCTACCTGCTCTGGAGGCTGCTCCTCCCTCTGGAGGATGATCTTCTGAATGGTGCTGATGAAGAACTGATTTAGTTGGTCTCGTCTTTTATTGGGAATGAATTTCGCCACAGGGGCCATGATGGTTGGAAATGCAACTAGATGTAAAAGAAGAAAAAAAAACCATTACATTGGTTAGTAAGTATAAATGTAGCACAGACAGTCTGTAACCTTGCCTCTTTAAAGAGCAGGCCTCGAAGCATTGAATCTAACTCCTGCCTTTCCCCCTCCTTTTTCTCACTGAGACAAAGGTGTAAAGGAGGTGTCAGGAAGGAGCCCC
Source organism: Gouania willdenowi (assembly GCF_900634775.1). Lineage (NCBI taxonomy): Eukaryota > Metazoa > Chordata > Actinopteri > Blenniiformes > Gobiesocidae > Gouania > Gouania willdenowi. The sequence goes on from NC_041049.1 coordinate 50,758,339, forward strand.
AAACTTGTGACCTCAGATAAGACTAATTAGGACGAATTCAAATTCTTCAATCTCTCCAGGTTGTCCGGCCAGAACAATGAGAAAGACAGGATTCACACTCATGCAACTCTTTATTGCAGGTTGCAATAGATGGCGCTGTACATGACGTTCACGTTGTTCGTGTTTTATTCTCATGGATGCATGAACACATGAATGAAGAAGAAAGAGAGGTTACTCCGTGCAATTGCTGGAAGGATTGAACATGTCTCCCCGAGGAAAGATACCTGCGCACTGACTTGCCTGAAAGTTAGGACGGAGGATACTGACTCCTGATTGGTGGAGAGAACAAGGAAGTGAATTGTGATTGGTTGCTAAGCTGTAACAAGGCAGGGCTCTTTACATAGATATATGAAAATAGAAAGTGAAACTAAGATAAACTAAATTATACTTTGCGGATATATTCTGAAAACACACTAAATTTGACACAAATCAGAACCTTGTTAACAAAAGGAATCCTCCAAGAATTTACAGCGAACTAAGAAAAGCTTAGTGAGCATAGCTCTCTTTTCGGGGTCTGGACTTAAGCGCTGTTTTGCGCACCTGCAGTTACGCACTTCTCTCCTACGCGTTTTCTCCGGTCCAGGCCGCTGACACGCCCACCGCCCGTAAAGAGCCAAAAAGCGCATGTATGAATGAAGGCAGGTTTGAAGGAAAGGAGGTGGTGATGTCATTTTTTTGAGCTGTCTAGAAATCACGGAACCTGGAGTTTTCCTAATGCTTGTAAATGTCATTGAAATCCGAGAAAATGATTAAGTTCACTTTTAATTTGAAACGCCTTCATTGATAAACAATGTAACAGGTTGATTTGATCAGATTATTGATCAGATTATTGCAGTGTGACTGAGGATCGGCCGCATTCTTTTGTCCGAGTCACAGTTAAAATCTTTCTCCTTGATCATCATCAACACTGTAAAGCGTCATCGAGTTAGACGCGCTGGAGATATGAGGAAATAACCCGGCCGCAGAGCGTCCTGCTTTAATACAGAGGGAGTGCAGTGAAACACAAATATTGGCTTCCACAATACAGTTTTAAATATAAATTGTTTAAAGCGACCTGAGCTGAGCCTCATTAAAATGTGTTGGAACAGTTTGTGGTCCATCCTCATCTGCATATGACAGCTTGTTTCACTCTGTAGTGGATCAAACTGTGACTTTACGTTGGACATAGTATGAAAATAGTTGAATCACTAACATGGACAGAAGTCTGTGACTGTCAGTTTTAATTAATCGTGCAGCAGCAGCTGAGTGATCACAGCTGCTGCTGCACGAGTCCGTGTGATTTCAAATGTAACTAAGTCCATATTTTTAGTGCAATATAATGTTTCACCTTATCGGGGCCCTGCACTTATTCCAGGGTTAGAAGAGCGTAAAAGGACAGCAGACAGGAGAATGCACGCAAGTGCAGATTTGAATGGGAACACCCACATTTCAGGGCTGCTTCACCCAGAGTGCGTAACTGGGATAAAGGTGCACAGCGACTGACTTAAGTACAGGGGGAGAATAGCACACAGCTAGAAACAGCGCTGCTGCGTGGCTTTTTGGACTTATGCACATGTGAGAATTTGAAGCCAAAATAACATCCTCCACAATACCGTTAACTATTTGCCTCTGGTTCATGTATAATATGGCTCGCTATTGAAGAGTATAAAGTTTGACTGGAATTTACATCCTGAATGATACGGTATTACTGTAATAACTTTTTAAGTGATCTCGAACGCTATAACTCCATCGTAGATGGCACCTCGGCAAATGTTAATGTAATAGTAATAATAATTAACATTTAAATGTTTAAACCCCTTGTCCCCCTGCATAAGAAAGAAGAGCAACAATTTTACATAGGACAGCAATAATACATATGTATATAATGGTAACGGCTTTTAAACATTGCTAATAACTAATCAAACATTCTTTAGTCTTTAAAACAGAAAACAGTTTCTAAAATGGGCTTCATCTCTTTCATATTCACTGACTTTGTATTTTTAAAAAACTGAAATGTTTACTGACTGAAAAACAGCATGATGGGTCTGAAGAATGAAAAAGAGAAGAACATCTGAGCGTAGTGGACAAATGGGTTCTCCGGGTTGTTCTGGGAGTCCACGTGAGTTGCGAATGCTACACTAGCAATGACGTCCATAGTAAAACAGCCAAAAGACCTGTAGAAACCATAAACCCACTGTGAGAACGTGAGAATGTATTGCTAATATTCATATATGGCATGCTTCTGTGCTTGGGTTTACTTGTGGATGTCGAAGGCTTCTCCTGACTCTGCATGGACGTCCAAGTTGTTGATCAAAGCATTAACAGCTGTGTTAATGAGAGGAACCATCTACATAGAAACATATAAACAAAGACCAATATTAATGTGATAAAAGCAATATCTGTTCTTTTAAAACAGGGGTGTCAAACTCATTTTAGTTCAGGGGCCAAATATGAAGTAGGTTGATCTTAAATGAGCCACAGATTTTAATTTGGGAAAACAAGCAATTTCAACATTAATGTCTCCAAGTTTGTACTTTGTATAAATCATACATAAAGTATATACAGTCAGGCTCCAACAATATCCAGGCAATAAGTGACATATATCAGTCCCTGCAGGATTTTCTCTTTTAGATTTCATTGATTTGTGACCATTTTTTATTTAATTTGGGGAGATTGTGTGAAATAATTTCAGGAAAATTGAGTTATTTGAAAATTTGAAATTTTAGATTTAAAGTCTTGTGATTAAAGCATGAGAAAATTGTGACCCGCCAAATATTGTGGCTTTTATTTGAATTATCTGAGCTAAGATATCTACAACTGAATTATTGGTAATTTAGACAATTTGTGTGTTTTGTCTTTTTAACGTTCTGCTGCGGGCCAAATTGAATGGTCTAAATGGCCGGGTTTGGTCCCCGGGCCTTGGGTTTCACACGTGTTTTAAAATGTGACATTACACAGAGGCACTGCTATGACATTTCAGTCAGATTTATTGGTATCATCCAACTTTCAAAGTAAAATGAAAATTAGCTTGAGTTAGTAACGCCTTTAAGTTTGATTAAAACAAATAGTTGCAACTGATTTAAGAATTATAAGAATTCTATATGATCTAACCCTAACCCTTTAGGAAGGTGAATGATAAAGTTTTATGAATGTTTTTATGCTGTTTTAGAATGTGACAGCAGATTAAAAAAAACCAACTCTGGTACATTTACTGTAAAGTTGATGAATGTTGATCGTCCCTGTCAAATAAACAAATAACAGATGCACCAATGTCTATTTAAGGTGTGAATAAGATTTGATTTGGGGTGTTTTTTTTAGCTGATTTTAATTGATATTTGAATTAGATTAAATAATTAAATAATAATAATAATAAAACACATTTTCAGCATGTTTACATTGGTTTCATATTAATAATAATGTCACTTCCTTGTAGTGAATGACAAACTGTGTCAGTGTATAATTGTCCTGTTAGGTTTCAGAAGATTTTATATGTTGTTATTATTAGACATCACTAACATGAAAGATATCTTAGCATGAAATTACCAGCATGGCTCGATGTTTTTCCTCTAAAGTATATAAACATATGATAGAAACAGACATCCAAAACACACCTAATAAACCTATAATAAATTAAATTCACTAATATGTCCCAAAGACATAATGAGAGCCGAATATTTTAAATCACACCTCCTTCATCTTGGCAGCACTGAATGTCGGGGTCAGAACGCTCCGCACTCGTTTCCACTGTTCGTTTCTCAGCATAAGCAGACAGTCGGTGGTGGGTTTGGTGGCAAAACGAAAAGCCTTTGCAAAGCGACAGAAGTCAAAATTTATCAAGTTTGTATTAGATTTATGTAAAAAAAAAAAAACGAAAATGAAAAAAAAAAGCACATTATGCAATGTTTGAGTTAAAAATGAACCCACAATTCTGTTAGGGAAGCTTTTGAAGTCCTTGACCATCACTTGTCTGAGCATATCAGGGTCTGCTATCACCACCACAGGCCTCCGAGCCAAATAATACCTCAGACACCATGAAAGAACAGCAAGTGAAACTAAAGCCTACAAAGTGTGAAATCAGTCAAAAGAGAACTCTACTTACCCACATACTTTCCCATATTTCCTGATCAGGTCATTGATGGGGTAGAAAAAACCCTAGGACAACATTACACAAAACACAACTATAAACACTTCACAAACAATATATACATTTTTCACATTTTACAAAAAAACAAAATGTATACTGTGGGTCAAAATATTCTTGTTAAAAGTGCAGGTTGTGTAGAATGCTGCAGCCAGAATACGAACAGGTACCAACATACTTCTCCAGTATTGGCTTCCTGTAGAATCTAGAATAGTTTAAAATCCTCCTGTTCGCCCACAAAGCTCTACATGATCAAGCTCCTGCGTATCTTAGAGACCTGTTAATGCCCTATCGCCCAGGCAGAACACTCCATTTTCAGTCTGTTGTTCTACTGAAAGTTCCAAACATGTCTAGAAGTAGAACAGGAGGCAGAGCGTTCTGCTACCAGGCTCCTCACCTTTGGAACCAGCTCCCAGTCTCAGTACGGGAGGCTGCTACTCTCTTCACCTTTAAGGCTAAACTCAAAACCTACTTATTTTCTGAAGCGTACACCGTATAATAACCTAACCGCTATGAACAAAGCCCTAAACCTGAAAATAGGTTTTACTTGTGCACAGTATAGTCTTACATGTGTGGGACCATCCTGTGCATCTGAATCCTCTGTGATCGGCAATTGGCGAACAAGATGGCCGCATCTACAGACCGTGGAGATGCCGCTCCTTAGCCACCGTTAGAGATAGACATTTTATTACTAAGCGCCGACAAGGAAATGATCTATCTACGGGGAGAGATTTGTGCCTTTCTAACGAGCAAAAAAAAGAAAGTTGAGCTCCTTAAACTGATGTCCACCCCATATTCATTCTCATTCCACTGTATTCCCCTATCATGTTTTTCTGCAGTCAGTGTCTTCTCTCTTTTTTCTGTTTCAGGTGTCGTGAAGCTCATGATGGCAGTTCCTGATCTGTGGTTCATGGCTCAACTAGTCTGGGACAATCTGATGTTCTCTCTCTATCCTGTTCTCCTCTTTCTGTCCACTAACCCCAACCAGTCGCCGCAGATGGCTGCCACCTCTGAACCTGGTTCTTCTGGAGATTTCTTCCTGTTAAAAGGGAATTGTTTCTTCCCACTGTCGCTAAATGCTTGTTCATGTGGATTTGTTGTTGTTTTTTTTTTTTTTTAAACAAGTTACATTTTGATAGCACTTCAAGATGACTTTTGTTGTAATTTGCGCTATATAAATAAAGTTGAAGAAGTTCCTTGGTATTCACTGACAATACTGCTTTAGAAGTAATTGTAAGAAAAAAATACCCGTGACTTCTAAGACTAACTAATTCTTCAGATTTTGTCAGAAATTAACATTGTAAATAACATAGTGACAGAAACTATCAGAAAAATGTAAAAACAGAATATTTTGTAACATTTTTGTCTCAATCAGATTGATTTTCCACATTCTTGTGCTTCACGGTTTCTTACCTGGCGAAACATAAATAAGTTCCCATAAAATGGTATTGGTCTTGGATGTTTGATGCCACAGCGGGAAAGGATGGTAAATGGGTAAACGGAGTACCTGCAGAAAAAATAAGCAGAATACTGTAGATAAAAAAGTTTTGTTTGACCCACATCAGACCTTGTTTAACTACCTAACCCCTTGATGCATTTTAGCTTGGACACAATTATAGATGTATGTGAGTACTTGTTTTAAAGAATTTAAGAAATTGACAGAATCAGAATCTGTTGTAGATGAAAAAGTTAAACTTATTTGAAAAATGTAATTTGACAGTTTGATAAACATACCACTTGTTTTTGATATTTGTACTTGAATTACAGTTAATACCATTTACTTGTTCTCAAAAGTTAATTTTTTTTTAAAATTGTATTTCATAAAAGTGACTCTAGTAATTATTGATATTGTGATATATATCGTATTGTGTTACATCGTATCGTGACATGCAAATCGTGAATCAAATTGTATCGTCAGATTCAAGGCAATGTAAACCCCTATTTGATACGCTATAGAGAAGAAAAACAATAGTTGTATTCAGGTTTTCCACATCTTTGGCCGTAGAAGTACAAAATCAGGATGTAAGAGTGCAGAATATTTTACAAACGAAAGCAATTCCAAAGTGGAAGACCTTTTTACAGAAAGACATTGTAAGAAATAGGGGTGTTGACAAAAAACGATTTGGCGATGTATCACGATATTACCTCGCACGATTCTTGAATCGATTCTAAATGCATCCATATCTTTTTTTTTTTTATTTAACCAGGAAAGTCTTTTCCACTGCAGGAGACATTGTAACTGCACAAAGTGCTAAAACCTGGGCATGTTGATCAGCTTGTATTTTTTCAATAAAATCTAAAAAGAAAGAACTAACTTTCTGCTTTTAGTTATTGTTCTAGGCATATACCTCAGTTAAGTTGCACTAAAGTCAGAGTTGGTTTAAAAGCCACAGGCAGATTATGTTATTTTTTTTAGATTGTTGGCACATGGCAGGTTGAAGCCAATGTTCAGAGTGTAAAATATGCCAATAAAATATATTTTACACATAATGTTCTCATGAAGGTGTACACATTTACAAATTAGATGTTTAAGTCATATATATATTTAAAAAAGTGCAATAATTGCATTATACTTTAATATCGGGATATATCGTATCGTATCGTGACTTATGTATGGATACGAATGGTATCGCCGGATGCCAGGCAATACACACCTCAGTAAGAAAGTATGGATTAAATTTATATAAAAGTACAAACCTATCAATTGGGGGTTTTTTTTGTTTTACTTACCAAGAGAGGAGCCCCAGAAAAACGAGGAAGAGGCTGAGTGACACAGAAAAACTGCTGACCTCATATTTGAATAAACTTAATAAGTTATGGACAGCCACCATGATGGAAACACTTCACATTAATCATCAATTAGAAGAAAATGAAGAATCCTGTATGGGAGAAAACAATAAAATGTGTTAATGCATAATGCACAGTGGTGGGTAAGTTACTCTATATATATATATATACAGGTAAAAGCCAGTAAATTAGAATATTTAGAAAAACCTGATTTATTTCAGTAATTGCATTCAAAAGGTGTAACTTGTACATTATATTTATTCATTGCACACAGACTGATGCATTCAAATGTTTATTTCATTTAATTTTGATGATTTGAAGTGGCAACAAATGAAAATCCAAAATTCCGTGTGTCACAAAATTAGAATATTACTTAAGGCTGATACAAAAAAGGGATTTTTAGAAATGTTGGCCAACTGAAAAGTATGAATATGAAAAATATGAGCATGTACAATACTCAATACTTGGTTGGAGCTCCTTTTGCCTCAATTACTGCGTTAATGCGGCGTGGCATGGAGTCCATGAGTTTCTGGCACTGCTCGGGTGTTATGAGAGCCCAGGTTGCCCTGATAGTGGCCTTCAACTCTTCTGCGTTTTTGGGTCTGGCATTCTGCATCTTCCTTTTCACAATACCCCACAGATTTTCTATGGGGCTAAGGTCAGGGGAGTTGGCTGGCCAATTTAGAACAGAAATACCATGGTCTGTAAACCAGGCACGGGTAGATTTTGCGCTGTGTGCAGGCGCCAAGTCCTGTTGGAACTTGAAATCCCCATCTCCATAGAGCAGGTCATGAAGTGCTCTAAAACTTGCTGGTATACGGCTGCGTTGACCCTGGATCTCAGGAAACAGAGTGGACCGACACCAGCAGATGACATGGCACCCCAAACCATCACTGATGGTGGAAACTTTACACTAGACTTCAGGCAACGTGGATCCTGTGCCTCTCCTGTCCTCCTCCAGACTCTGGGACCTCGATTTCCAAAGGAAATGCAAAATTTGCTTTCGTCAGAAAACATGACTTTGGACCACTCAGCAGCAGTCCAGCTCTTTTTTTCCTTAGCCCAGGTGAGACGCTTTTCGCGCTGTTTCTTGGTCAACAGTGGCTTGACACGAGGTATGCGGCAGTTGAAACCCATGTCTTTCAAGCGTCTCTTGGTGGTGGATCTTGAAGCACTGACTCCAGCAGCTGTCCACTCCTTGTGAATCTCCCCCACATTCTTGAATGGGTTTTTTTTCACAATCCTGACCAGGGCGCGGTGATCCCTATTGCTTGTACACTTTTTCTGACCACAGTTGTTCCTTCCCTTTGCCTCTCCATTAATGTGTTTGGACACAGAGCTCTGAGAACAGCCAGCCTCTTCAGCAATAACCTTTTGTGTCTTTCCCTCCTTGTGCAATGTGTCGATGGTCGCCTTTTGGACAGCTGTCAAATCTGAAGTCTTCCCCATGTTTGTGTAGGCTTCAGGACTGGACTGAGAGACCATTTAAAGCCCTTTGCAGGTGTTTTGAGTTAATCAGCTGATTAGTTTGTGGCACCAGGTATCTTCAAAATTTAACCCTAACACAATATTCTAATTTTGTGACACACGGAATTTTGGATTTTCATTTGTTGCCACTTCAAATCATCACAATTAAATGAAATAAACATTTGAATGCATCAGTATGTGTGCAATGAATAAATATAATGTACAAGTTACACCTTTTGAATGCAATTACTGAAATAAATCAAGTTTTTCTAAATATTCTAATTTACTGGCTTTTACCTGTATATATATATATATATATATTACTAATTACTGGGATAAAAATGTAATATTTGTATTACAATATTACTGTTTTTTTTTTTTTTTTTTAATGTAACTAAGTTACATTACTTTGAGTTACTTTTGGTCCAGAACACTAATTATATCACACTGATAGTGTTTGAATAACATCGATCTTTCAAATATTTCAAATATTTCTGCTGTTTCAGGAGCACAAAGCTCTTTTTTTGTTCCCCATAAGTTATATTTAACTAATCATCTTTTTTCCCCTCAAATAATTGCAAACAGTGAGAAAACAAAGCAAATATGCACTTAAATATGCATGTAACTTCAGTTACTTTAATTGTAATTAGTAATATATTACCACTTTTGTAATGAGATACACTACTGAGGTACTTCAAAAAGGAATATATTACTGTAATATATTACAAAAATAACTAGCATCTCAACCAACAGCTTTACGAAAAATAACCATCATGTAATATGTTATACTACATTTTGAGCTATAAAAAAAGTCATGTGATAGTCATGTGATCTAAGCAAGTTGTTTAATTGACAGCTTTTCTTAGTCGGTAAATCACTCACCTGATCACGTGTGGGTAAATTTCCTGAATACAAACAGCAAATTTTTCAGCTAATCTTATCCATTACTGTACATCATAAAGCTGGTATGGTTATATGATCTATGTTTTAGTGAGATTGTTGTTCACACACCGTCCTTACGTCACACACTGCGGTCACAGCACATCCTCTGTAAACATTGACAGCTCTTGTTTGTGTGTAATTCAATAAAAACCGGTGTTTGCTGCCACCTGCTGTAGTGGAGTCTAATTACATGACGAGGCAAATAAACCTTTCGCACTCTGAAAGTGCGCATGCGCAACCGGCGGGCGGGGTCATAGGTCAAGAGGGATATAAATGTCAACACGACGCTGTTTGTGCTATGGACTTTTTGTACGACGAAGGGAGGCCTGTATGGAAGCCCAAGAGAGTCATAATTGAAAAAATAAAAGCTACATTTTGAAATGAAGATAATTTTGATAAATAACAGACAAATATATAATATGGTCATTAAATTGTTAAATAAAGTAGTTATTATGAAATATGTTTTATTATTCTTAAACATCGAATTATTTTATTATAATTATATTTCATAATAAAATCATCTCTGTCAGCTCGCTTCCTACACCGTCAGCCATGGCGAGTTTATCCCTCTTGACCTTTGACCTAATGCGGAAGTACTGAACCAGAGTGAGAATGTGAAAAGGCTTATCAACCGAACAGCTGGAAATTATTAACCTGATGGACATAAGGAGACACAGACCAACTGACACTGGCTTTAAAGTAAAAATTACAGGTATGTGCAAAAACGCATTATTATTTGATAAATTCATATACTTCAGATTCAGATATCAGTAACTGAGTGCTTTAACATCACTATTTACATCATATGTGTCAAAGTCAAGGCCTGGGGGCCAAATCCAGCCATTTAAAGCTCCCAATTTGGCTCGTACAAGAGTAAAAAAAAGAGTCAGAGAAACCATTAATAATTGTGTAAATTAGGCCTCATTTTCCCCATACTTATATCACATGATGGCAGCCATTTTTCATCTCAAATTGTTAAAAGAACGTTTTACAAAATCCTGCAATTTTCTTCAAATGATTCCACAAAATGTCCTTAAATTACATCAAAATGCATCACAAAATCTAAAAAATTTAAAGTGAAGATCCTGCACTGATGTGTCACTTATTGCTTTGATTTTATCAGTGTCCTACGTATGTAAGTGTAAAATATGAATACGTGCAAATTAGAGAATAATAATTAAATTACTCATTTTCCTGCATAAAATCTGCAGCCCACCCACTTTAGATAAACTGCTCCGTATTTGGCCCATTAGGGCGCATTAATGTTTAAATTGCACAGCTTTTGATCATAAAATTGTTAAAGGGCAAAGATGAAATCAGTGGTCTGTTACAGTCAGAGGCCTTTAAACTAAATGAGTTGGACACATTCTATCAATGAGATAACAAACTGTAATACTTTCAACTGTCAATAGAGGGCGCCCTTAAACCATGTTAATGTAATAATGTGTTAAGTCTCCTTTTTTCCATTCATTGACTTTCCTGAGACGGTATATCTTCCTTCTAAGGCGTATACATTTTGCATTTATTTTTTTTCAAATGAGATGATAAATGCATTACTGAATTTTATTTTTATTTTTTTTTTAAATTAGAATCTCCTGTTAATATAACATATTAGTAATTATTTCTGAATAAATATATTATTAGTATTGTTTATAAAACACATTTCATTGTCATAAAAACACATTTCTGAAGGTGTGCTATATTTAATTTCCATGTCATGTGTATGTGGGTTAGAATTTTGGCCTTAATTTCACTTAACACAGTTTTTTGGCACTATTGAGAATTTGTATAACTCCACAATATATATTTATTATATTTTATTTTGTATTCTATGTTTTCTCCTCTGTTTCTATTTTTCCTCCTTATTTTCCAGACCTAAGAGTACCTGGGTCAGGAAAACTAGTCTGTCACAATAAAGCCTGTTTTTTTTTGTGGTGACTTCGATCTAATGACTCAGCATCTATGTAAATATAAGGCCATATGCTGATGTTAACAGCAGGTTTTAATTATCTTTAACACTTACAAATCATGTTCGGCTAAAGTAACAATACTATGTGTTTGGGATGTAACGATTCACTCAACTCCCGATACGATTCGATTCATGATACGATTCTCTCACGATTTATTTTACAAAATGGGACTGTAGACAAATGATGACTGAAAAATATTCCTTTATTTTTTTTGGGAAAAAAACTAGAAAAAACTGTACTATTTTCCTTTTATTTTTCATTGGCAAAAGAATCCCTTGATAAACTATTCAAAACAATGCAATTTATCTAAAAATAAATCTTGAATCAAATAAATAAAAGAATAATACAAATGAAGAAGAAGCCTATTAATTTAAATTCTGGTTCTATAGTAAACAATGCAATGTAAACAACTGCATAATAGTTGTTTTTCTTTTTAAAAGTGCAACTAAAAATGTTTTTTGTGCCTAAAATTGGACTTTTTTAAAAAACAAAAAAACAAAAAAAAAACAGTAATTGCACTGTATTTACATCAGATATTTGTTTGGACCAGCAGGGGGCACTGGTACTCCAGTGGTTGGTTGGCATGCAGATATTCTTGCAGTGAAGAAGAGATGCAATGTGCTAGCAGACAGAGCTAATAGAAAAACGTGACTTTTACAGATATTCACGTAAAATTACAGATATTCTTTCGATGCTAAAGGGGTACGGAATCATTCATGAACATGTTTAAGAGTAGAAGGCGGCCAGAAAGGAAGTAGTAGGAGATTCCGCCCGCCGCCTACACTTCTGGACAAGAGAAGGATAAATATATGTAGCGCCCTCTGCTGTTTAAAAAAAGTACTGCAATTCAATTTTCAGAGTATCGATGTGAAACGTGATACCTATGAATCGATTTTAACTGCCTTACGATTAATCGTTACATCCCTACTGTGTGTGATGTATCCACTCTTAGAGTAAAAATCCTGTGGCTTAATGAGCAGGCTGTGCTGATCATGCAGTAATAATGTATTGTACATGTATGTGGCTTTTGAACAGGTCTTTAAGGGCAAGCGTGCCATTTAAATTCAGATTACATAGTGTCCTAATTATGCTGACTCAATAACAGCTACGTATCCCAACCTTTTGAGGTGTTAAACAATGCTGACTGCACACATTCTCAGTGTTTACATTCGCATATGTAATCAAACTGCATCTCTCTGTCAAAAGGAAGATGACAAGAAAGTACACCATGTTCAAAGATCTGTGTGCTGCACTCTGAATGTCAGGCCTTTTAACAGATAAATCAATGCAAAGCCATAGTTGTTTTTTAAAGCACCATGAGGGAGCTGAACTTCATATCTCCCACTCAGCAGCAGCGCTCTGCTCTGGAGTATAAGACGAGAGAATGCGCACAGTTCGCCCTTGGCCTCCAGAAAGCATCTTTTTTTTCCAAAGGAAAGATGAAGGAAAGGTCAAAGGGATCATCAAAGATAAATAAAGTCATAAGAAAAGACCTCCAGAGTTTGAGGAGGTTTTCACTCTCATCAAAGCAGGGAAGCATAATGTTTCTGGTCTGATGAACTTGCTGCAGCAGCCTTTGTGCAGTATGCAGCCAGGCAGGAATAACAGAGGGAACGGGAGCAGCACTAAGCTATTAATGGAGAGACTAGCAGGGGAAGAAATAAGGAGTAGGTGCTGTAGATTTGGCTCGAAGGGCCGCCAGAGGGCACTGAGAACTGTAAATAACATGTCTTCACCTCTGCCTCTGTCATTGTTCTACTCACACTACTGGAATCTAAGGGTTGTCAAAGTTTAGAACAACACTGGTAGAGGTGATGGTGCATTAAAGGTGATGTATTTAGAAAAAAAGGAATGACAGAGTCAACGTCTGTGCTGCAGTCCTGTAAAAGTTCTGACCAATCCCTGCCATTCTGTCCTAATAGAAACAACCAATCAGATGCCTTCATGAAATTAGGAATCATTTGAAAAGTGAAGCAGATCATTATTTTTTTATTTGTTTTGCTTTGGGAGAATTTGTTATTGAGCATATTAGATGTGTTAAGCTTGTGGGTGGGTGGCTTTGGGCGGAGCCTGATCCGAGCTTACAGGAAGGGGTGGAGCTTAGAGGAGGTCTTACGAGCTCAAATCATACGAGCTTTCCAACATGCTTTAAAAGTTACTGTTCACATATGGGGCGCTGATCGTAAAGTTGTGCACGCTAAAATAAACAGCAACAATTAGCAACAAACCACATTTAGTGCTTGTTCCTGTCAATGAGCTTTTATTTTGGTACTTCCAGTGAATTTGCATATTAGCTAAATATTTAGTTTCAACCGTGACATGATTTAACATTTAGATTTCACATTGAGATTTAAATGTAACATTTAGAAATTAGATGTAATATTTAACATTGAGATTTAACATTGACATATTTTACAAGAGATATCACAAATTGCTAAATGTTGCTATTTATTTTAGCGTACACAACTTTACAATTAGCACCCCATATTCACATGGAGACATGACTTTTGAACAAATGTAAACTTTTTAACCTTATGTTTCTTTTTTCCTTCAAACTCTAACTGGAGAGCTGTAGTACGTCAGTCATCTTAACAGATCTTTATTATTATCCTCCCAATTTCTTTTCTCATTATAAAACAGCGTAAACAAATTCAACTCATCTTTTATTTAAAAAAAAAAAAAAAAAAAAAAATCAATTTTGTTTCTCAGGGCATTGCTCAATAATCTGTTCACCTTAGCTCTTTGATGAATTTATTTATACTTGCTTGTCCATGCCGATATGCAGTATTACAAATGCATCTATTTATAATTTATGAGCACTGGAGTAGCCCCTGAGGTATTACTGAGAGTGTTTATCATATTCACATGGTTGTTCAAGCACATTAACACTTTCTGGTTGAAGACTCTTCAATCACAATATCAAAAGATAGACAGTGTTTAGAGTTTAAAACATTTAGATTATTATTAACAAAAGTATTTTGAAATTCTGAACATTTATGCACTTTAATAGACATTTTAATTCATTGACTTTGTATAGAAAGACCTTGCACTGTTATAAGCAGGGGGAAACTGAAGCCTTTGACAGGGTAAAACGCACAGCTTGAAGACAAATGTTTGCTTCCAAAAGGAGAAAACTATTAGCAGGCATGGGAAAAAGAAGCACAAAGCTTTGGCAGCAGACTCAGAAGAGAAGGCAGATCCAGGCATGGTAACAGGTAACAGTGTGAAAGCTGGCAGAGCAGTTTCTTTGATGTCTTATGTCTGATACCTAATGAGTCCAGGTGAATTATTTACTCTGAGAAAAGGGAAAATGAACTAATGAAACCAACCACCCTGCATCAGAAAGTATCAATTAGTATTCAACTCCCTCAAAACAGCAACACACATTTAAAGGGTACCTGTAGTGAAAATGTATGTAACAAAAAATGTGTTTAATGTATTTCCAATACATGAAATATGTACACCTTTTTAATAGAAAAAAAAACACATTAATAGGACTTTTTAGAATGATTTTATACCTTCTGGCGTAAACTATGGAGAGCCGCCATTTTGGTCAGGATATAACACATTTGTTGATTGGCATTGACTGTCGCTTTAAAGAAATTTTTAGTGATAAAAGTACAGTATTAAATATCACCTTTTCATCAACTACCTTCTTTTAATATGCCTCCCTGTACCCACTCAGCATGCAGAATTACCTTGACGGACAGAGCTGTTAGCAGCAGAAACGGTCCATGGCTGAGTAGTTAGGTTTTGGAAGTGCAAAAATATTGCTAGCAGCTGCGATGAAAGCTGCGTGAAAGGATATCTATTCATTGACAGGAGGATGATCCTACCTCCGATGATCAGTAACTGACGACGCCCTAACAAACAGGTACAGTAAGTTCTCCTAACAGCTCATCATTTAGCTACAAGGAAATAAGAGGGAACAGTCTAGTGGGGATGTGGTTATTGACATGACAGCTGCCCATAATATTACATGTAAGCAGAAATGTGCTCTGAACAAGTACGTTTACAAGCTGCATTTGAAGGACTTTCTGTGAAGGAATTCTGTCGGGACCGTGTCTGATTTCAGACGTAGCTCTGGCTTCGTGTCCATTAGCTTAGCGCACAGATCCCTCTCATAGCAGCTCTGCTTGAAGCGGTCCTCTCATATCACCAGTGATGTGACGTCAGGGTAGGCAGTGCCTACCCAGGGTGAATTGATATTTTGATTATTTGTTTTAATTATCATATAATTATAAATTATTTATTTTTCCATTTCCAATAGCCTACAGTACCTATAAGTTTGAAAGTGTCCGCATTTTGTGCGTTTCATAGCCCAAATTGCTAAACAGCGCCATTTCCTGGAACAGTTGTACAGTCTCACTCCGCTGTAAGGCAGAGGGAGGCCACACCCCCTCCCAAAGGCACGTTGCTCCTCTGCCTCTGTTCCCATTGCATGTTTTTACGCGTTTGCGCATGTGCAGTCAGGTCCCCAAGATGAAAACCATTTACGTCTGCCTTTGGACATAACCGTGCTATGCTAAATGCTATACGTAAGTTCACAGTACATTAGTGAATAGATGCCATGTGACCGCTGCTGCTACATTCTCTAGCTCGTGGGCGGGATAACACTACAGGCAGGATGACAGTGCCAAAGATGACAGAGAAATTTTTTTTTCTGAGGAAAAACTACAGCTTTTAAAAGATGGGAGACCAACACCTGAGCTACCAGACCTTCAGCAAAGGCAAGGTCAGAAAATGTTTTATACTTTCCACAGTGAATGGTACAAAAGGAAGGATTGACTTTGTGGATGCTCCTCACTGAGGATGTTCTGAGTTGTTGTCTTTTTCTCCGTGTTTCTGTGTTTCCAACACAAACAACGGATGCGCTGCCGTGTCATGAGATATATCTTGTTGGGAGAGTATGGAGGCTATGTTAAATAATTGTTTATGTTTCTTCAATGGTGTTTTACGATGTTGATTTTGTTAGATGGCTAAATGCTTGTTCATGTGGATCTTGTTGGGTTTTTTCTTTCTTATTATGAATTTTATATTTTGATAAGCGCATTAAGATGACTTTGTTGGAAATTGCTTTATACAAATAAAATTGATTTGAATTGAATTAACACTTGACAGCAGAAACATATGAAATTGTCATTGGTGGTCTCAATTTGCAACGTGCCTACCCAACCCTAGTGGTCATGGCATCTGACTGCATATTACCCAATTTCATCTCAACAGAAACGTTTTAAGTGTGTATCCCGTACCGATATTATCGAGCCAACGTCTGGATTACGCTGGATTACGCTAATTGTCTTAGAGACGCAAAACAAATGTTTCTGCTGGGTTTTTCTCTTGTTATAGCAACCATTGGCTTTACACTCCACCGTTGTTCAGAAACTGGACTATTGTAACACTGTTGCGTTGCAACAGCTTACAGGAATCAAGGAACGTACGTCATATCCTGACCAAAATGGCGGCTCCCCATAGTTTATGCCCCAAGGTATAAAATCATTCCTTGAAGTCCTTTTACTGTTTTTTTTTTTTCCTATTTTTTTAAAGACGCACATATTTTGTTTATTGGCAATACATTGAACACTTCTTTGTTATATACTATACATTTCCACTATAGGTACCTTTTAAAATTGCTCATAATGTCTGTATTTTAGATTCCATGTCCCGTCTTCTTCCTCATCCCTTATTATAACTCCTGGCTGCTCTAGTCCTTGCCACAACCTGGCTTATTTACATTACATTACCTTGGATTTGCATGAGACCTGCTGTGAGGTGAAATAATATGTAAAATGGCAAAACAATTTGAATATAAAGCATTAAACCTGTTACTGCAAGACTGGAAAAGCAGGGATTAAATTAGTGATCTATTGACCAGTGGCTCCATTTTGTTGTAATAGACCAGAAAGTTAAAATTATATCAGCGTGAATAATGGTTTTCATCTCAATACATCAAATATGAAGCTTGTGCTACGCTAGATTTCCCTTTTGTTTTTTTTTATCAAGTGTTTTGAGGCCAGCAGCAATGTTTATTGGATTTTACTCCTGTTGCTGTAAGAAGCCTGTTTGTTTCCAGCCATCACAAATGCTTCCAGCAAGAAAAGCTATAAAAACACTGTTTTGCTTTACATGCACATGCAAGTTTAGATTGCTTTCAGATGCCAAAGAAGATAAATGGCTCAACCTAGATTGCTGGTGCAGTTACTAAAAGAGGAAAGGCTTACAACAAGCAGGTACTCTATTTTTTTTTAAAAATTCAGGTTGTTTATAAATGAGAATTTTATATTTAAAAAAAAAAAAAAATACAAAAAACAGTGTGTGTAAAGTATGTTACAATTTACTTAATAATTGTCGTGCCTCCAAAAGTAGCCCATAAATGTGAATCGTTTGTTCCATCAGCTTCCAAACCTGTATAGGAATGAAAAACAATTCCTAAAAAACAAGAAAACAAAGTTACACTCTGCAGAATACATTGTGTTTAAATACCACAATGCAAGTCATTAATCAGAAAAGGAAAACAGAAATGTTGGGAGAAAAAAAGGCATTTATTTCAATTAAACCAACAATAAGTATCTACAGTATACAAACACTACATATACTCTTGCCTTGAATCATCCCCAGAGAGCCTTAAAATAATTTTAATCTTAAATTATGGAATTACATTTTCAAATCTGTAAGCATATAATCTATATACCACCAAGGCATGTAAAGAAAGAGCAGCTCTAGGGAAACTAAAGTCACAGTTAATAAAATCACTATCATCCTCCAGATCTATGCATCTACCATCACTGATCTCTCAATGAAAGGTGTGTCTGTAAGTTTTAAAGAGATTTTTCAACTGTCATTTATTACCCATAAGGCCCTGGATAACTGTTTAAACACAGGTCATCATCCTGTATAATCAAAATTACCATTTCAATTATAGCTAATGCGAAAGCAGCTAATGGCTGCCGTGAACATCAATCAATGGCCTTCCGTTCCAACACTGCATTTAAATACAATGAACCAGGGTTGTAGAAAAGATTTGGAAGCAAAATGAGAAATAGTAAAGAATAAAAAAGTTTTCATACATACATAAAGTACATACAAAGTTCAAACTAACACTTGGCACAAGCAATAGTTCTTGATCAAATCGGTTTAAGTTCTTTATCAGGGGTGTCAAATTCATTTTAGTTGAGGGGCCAAATACAGAGCAGTTTGATTTTAATTAAGCCACAGATGTTATGCAGGAAAAATAATTTCAACAGGATTGTGACCTATAGTTTAAAGGAGACATATCATGCTTTTAAATCCTTCCTTTTTACATATAAATCATACAGTTGTGGTCTATATAAAGCTGAACTGCAATGCTTGGGTCTGAATTCCTCATTATTATAGCTCCACAGGCCCCTTTCCTACCCCTTTTCTGATGTGCTTCTGAGAGCAACTCAGCAACTGCTGTCTCTTTAAATGCAAATGAGACACTTCATACCCCGCCCCTTCTCCAGGTTGCAGAGGTGACACTCGGTTCAACTCCACCCTGTTCGGCCATTTTTGTAGTTTGATAGAAGAGATACGATTATGTAGCGGTGCAGAAACTTTTTATTCACACGTTATATACAAAATGTCAACAATGGAAGACTTGTCCATCCAGCCTTACATGTTGGAGCCAGAGTCGGACCCGGCGGAGCGAGATGAAAATGATGATGAACCTGCAGAACAACGTCTTCATATGGAGTACCGACTGGTACTTCCGGCAGCTGAGCTGACAGCAGCAAAAGAGCAGAGCAGAGCTCACAGAGGAATTTATTTACTAAACATGAACTTTTTCTTCTGAGAAATGATACGATACCTCAACATCAAACTCTATCATTTACCATCTGACTCTGGCTCTGAGGTAATCATCTACTGCTTTTTTATTTGCTGGCTCAACTGGAAAGCTAAGTAGCAAGCTAGCTAGCTACAAGTAGCAAGCTAACTAGCAGAAGAATGGCTCTTTCCACAACAGAATACAGCAGTCTCCTCCAAAAGATTACTGAACTGGAGACTACAGTGCGAGGAATACAAGTAAACATTGAGGTTAATGGACACTGTGGATATGATAATGATACGACTGTGCCGCTGTTTCAAAACAGCGGAGTGGATAAAGCTAACTCGCTACCAGCCCGTGCTAACAAAGCTATCAGGCCTAGGGAGGATCCTGTTCCCGTTGATAAGCCAACAGGTGCGAGTCCTCCCTGGAATACTCTGGGAGCTAAGCCTAAGAAAAAGTCATATCCACTTCAAAGGCTAACGGGCCGAGCAAAGCGTCCTGATATCGATAATGAGACGGACTGGCCTGCACTGGCTTCGCAGACTGCAGCCTCAACATCAACTCCCTTGTCTGCCCAGGCACAAAAGTGGACATCTGCTAAAGGCAGGAGTATCACCAAGTCACAAACCCAGTTTCATGTAGAACTGGGTAATCGATTCGCCCCACTGCTGAATGACCAAGGATCTGGCTCTAATGAGGTCAACACACAACCTTCTGGAACTGCGAAGACTGAAAGTGCTTCAGGAAAACAAAAGTGACATGGTAGGCCAAAGCAACAACCTCACACACTGATAGTGGGAGACGTTTCTGTTAAAGATGCTCAGAAGATGTTTAGCAGCAACGTGAAAGTGATCTGCTTACCTAATGACACAGTATCAGACCTGGCTGACAAAATCTTGCATATCGTTGCAGATTACCCACATTTGAAAAATGTTGTGATTCATTTTGGGTTAAATGATTTCGCCAAGGAGGAGTCTGAGGTGTTAAAGCAGGATTTCACCCATCTGCTAAAAACTGTGAGATGTATACAGCCTAAAGTGTTCATCAGTGGCCCGATACCTCCAGTCCGCAAAGGAGATCTGAAATTCTCAAGGATTTACTCTTTGAATAAATTTCTGTCTTCGGCTTGTGCTGCCCTTTCACTAAATTTTATAGAAAATTTTCCTATTTTTTGGGAACGTCGTCATCTTTTTAGAGCAGATGGACTGTGTCTAAACAAGGCTGGAGTAAACCTTTTCACATCCAACTTGTTTTACTTCACCAGTCACACTGCTATCAGTTCTGATAAAGACAGAGGACAACATGTACCATCGGAGAACAGAACAACAAGGAAAGAACATGGAGTCAATGAGCTTCCAGCAAGAAATAAAAATCGCCAAAATGAAGAGGTCAACCCAACCCCCGCATCTCAGGACCCACCTGCTTCACCCCAAAATTCACATACTTCCACCTCATCCAGCTTCTCTCCTACCCCTGCCTTCTTGGATTTAACTGCCCAGATGAACGAGCTGGTTCTGGCTGGCACAAGACTAACACCCCACCCTTTACCCCACCATGGTCAATCTGCACCACCCATCCCTCCTCGACGATACCAGGCTCAGGATCACTCTTCTCCTCAGGCCAGCTGTGTTCAACTTAGAGCGACACAGGCCTGATGTGTGCTGGGTCCAGACTGCAATAGCTCTATTTTTAGGAACAACCAGAAAAAGTCAGGGCCCTATGGAGTTAATGCAGCTTCTTTAATTCCTGTGGTGACAGGTAACACAGGTAAAATTGTGAAATTAAAGAAAAGCAAAAAGCTTTATAGAGATAAAAATTTGACTCCTATAACATGTCATCCAAAAAGTCCACCAGTGTCTCCAGTAAAGTCTTTAAAATTAGCTCTTCTTAATGTTAGATCTCTTGTTAACAAGTCACTAATAATTAATGATTTTATTTTGACACATCACTTGGACTTTTTATTTCTCAATGAAACATGGTTGAATGATGGTATCAGTAATACTATTCTCAATGAGAGTGCACCACAAGACTTTATTTATTTAAATAAGTGTCGTACTTGCAGGAAAGGTGGTGGAGTTGCTGCCATTTTTAAATCAATATTTCAGTGCAAAGAAATAACATTTGGTGATTTTATCTCCTTTGAATATATGTCATTCTTACTGAAGGGTGATTCAAGAGTTCTGTTTTTAGTCGTTTATAGACCCCCAAAATATTCTGGAGAATTCATGGATGAGTTTGCTGAACTGCTGTCAGTTGTATGCACTGAATACAACTTTTTAATAATAACAGGTGACTTAAATATTCATGTAGACAATAACATGGACAATACTGCCAAAGAACTGTATGCTTTAATGGATACTTTTGGTCTTACACAACATGTGACTGGTCCGACACACACTCAAGGTCACACGTTGGATCTGGTTATCTCTAAAGGTGTTGATATCTCTGCTGTTGATGTAAGAGACTTAGCTCTATCTGATCATTTCTGTGTCTTTTTTGACCTAGTGACTGTAACATCTGTTCCCCCTAGTTATGTGTGTTTAAAGAAAAGGTACATAAATGAGAACACAAGTGCACAGTTTATGGAAGCCATAGCAATGACACCAACATTGAGTGCTGAGACAGTTGATGATCTTCTGGATGAGTATAATAGAAATGTCTGTAATGTCATAGATGTGGTGGCTCCAATCAAAACTAAGAGAAAACCAAACACACAGAAAACACCTTGGAGGAGGACTGAGATAATGCAGAATTTGAAATCTGACTGTAGAAGAGCTGAGCGTAAATGGAGATCAACAAAACTCCAAATTCATCTAGAACTGTACAAAATAAGTCTGCGAAAATTCAATGATGGCTTGTTCAAAGCAAGGCAGCAATACTTTTCTGAAATTATTGCCAAAAATGTCAACAACTCTCGCACGTTGTTTTCTGTAATTGAAAAGCTCACAACCCCCCCAGATCAGATAGCCCCTGAATTACTGTCAGCTGGAAAATGCAATGAATTTGCTGTATATTTCAATGAAAAAATACAATCAATAAGGTCAAACATCAGAACAAACCAGCAAAATCACAAAAAGCTTGAACAGCTTCAACCACTGAGGGATGAGTCAACTACAATGTTAGAGTTTATTACAGTGAACCCAAAAACAATAGAGGAGACTGTTCAGCAGCTGAATCCATCAACGTGTTGCCTTGACACAATACCCTCAAACTTCTTTAAAACTGTTGTAAAGTCAATTGTCACTGATTTGTGTCAGATAATTAACTGCTCATTCCAATCAGGCACCGTACCAAAATCCCTGAAAGTAGCTGCTGTGAAACCACTGTTAAAAAAGAGAACACTGGATGCCTCTATACTGGCTAACTATAGACCAATCAGCAACCTTCCATTCATGGCCAAGATCATTGAGAAGGTGGTCTTCAACCAACTGAGTCAATTCTTAACATTCAACAAAATATTTGATAAATTTCAGTCAGGTTTTCTTTCTCATCACAGCACTGAAACTGCTCTTATCAAAGTGATCAATGACATAAGGTTGAACACTGATTCAGGAAAAGTATCTGTTCTCATTCTGTTGGATCTAAGTGCTGCATTTGACACTGTAGATCATACAATTTTGTTGCACAGATTGCAAACATGGGTTGGACTAAATGGAAAAGTAATGCAATGGTTTAAGTCATACTTGGAGGAGCGAAGCTATTTTGTAAGCATTGGAAACTTTGAATCTGACAGATTACCAATGTCCTGTGGGGTTCCTCAGGGATCTGTTCTTGGACCCCTTCTGTTTAACCTTTACATGCTTCCTTTAGGACAAATTTTACAGAACTGTAAGGTTGATTATCAGAGCTATGCAGATGACACACAACTATATCTATCACTGAACCCAGATGACCATGGTCCCATTGAGGTGTTGTGTGACTGTTTAGAAAAAGTAAACTGCTGGATGAGTGAAAACTTCCTTCAACTAAACCATGACAAGACGGAGGTGATTGTCTTTGGTAACAAGGAAAAGAGGACTGCTGTCAGTAAGTATCTTGAGTCTCGATCTTTAAAAGCTAAAGACCAAGTCAAAAACCTTGGTGTTCTGATTGACTCAGATCTTACATTCAGCAGTCAGATCAAATCTATCACAAAAACAGCCTTCTACCACCTAAAGAACATCTCCAGAGTGAAAGGTTTAATGGCTCAGAAAGACCAGGAGAAACTGGTCCATGCTTTTATCTCCAGCAGACTGGACTATTGTAATGGTCTTCTGACAGGAATCCCCCAAAAGAGCATCAAACAGCTACAGCTGGTTCAGAACGCTGCAGCTCGGGTCTTAACCAGAACAAAGAGGTCAGAGCACATTACTCCAGTTTTAAAGTCTTTACACTGGCTCCCAGTCAACCTCAGAATAGACTTTAAAGTTCTGCTGCTGGTGTATAAATCTGTGAATGGGTTTGGTCCAGAATACATCAGTGACATGTTAGTCAGGTATGAACCCAGCAGGTCTCTCAGATCTATGGACACAGATCAGATAGTGGAGCCCAGAGTTCACAGTAAACATGGTGATGCTGCTTTTAGTTGTTATGCTGCAAAGAAGTGGAACAAACTGCCAGCGGAGCTGAAGTCAGCATCCAATGTGAACATTTTTAAATCAAAGTTAAAGGTACTTTTTTTTCTCTACTGCATATGATTGAGAGAGAGATTTTTTGTCATGTTGTTGATGTAATGATGATTTTACTGATGATTTTAATTGATTTTACTGATGATTTTAAATGTTCTTATTGATTTAAATGTTCTTATTGATTTTAAACAATTGAATGTTTTATCATGTAAAGCACATTGAGTTGCCTTGAGTATGAAATGCGCTATATAAATAAATTTGCCTTGCCTTAACAAGTGAACTAACACAAGCGCCGAGCTAATGCTGCTTTAGCAACCGCCGCCAGTATAAAGAAGGATTTGCCGAAAGACTTCGTCTGATTGAGGGTTCAATTCCTTCTATCTTTGGAGACGACAAACAGAGCACTTCGGTAAGCTGTAAATAACGCTAAAAAGTGTGATGTTTTGTTAGCATTAGCAGTTGCACCGTCTTCATATGTTAGCGCTGTGTGCTCATTTTAGATCCTTGATGATATGGCCTAAGTGATTTAATTTAAGTCTAAAGTTTTCATTAGTTGTCTCCGAAAAGACTGTATTAAAATGCATTTTGTGACGTTAGCTTGGCGCTAACGTCATCCTTGAAGTGCTTAGCGCACACAAAAATGACCTTACCCACATATGTGGGTACATTTCCATGAAAAATAAAACTCAACCAGGCACTTTGAAAAGGTTCTGATGCTGGGAGACGGTGTAATGAAGCGTGTGGGTTACTACATCCAACAACCGAACATTTTGACTTAACCTCTCGTAACTTCGGCATCCTTGAGCTTGGACTACAAAATAAAAGCGAGAAATAAAAATGGCGGATTGCTCGAAGTGTTGGGCCTGGAGTCGAAGTCCTAATTTGCCAGTTCCGCTGCAAATACTGTGATGTTATTGTTCAAAAAACGTAATAGAGAATTGAAAAATTGAATCAGATTGAAAAATATGACCAAAACAGAATACAAAAGATATCAACGGAGCACCTGAAGAGATTAATTTGAATTTTTCTGTACTTCTAAACACTCTAAATATACAAAAAAAAATGCATTTAAGGGCTAAAAAAGTGGATTTAGCATGATATGTCCCCTTTAAGCTTCTATGTATAAATGAAATGCAAAATAGATAGCAGTCCCAACAGAATTTCCTAGATTTTGTAATAATTTTCTATTTAATTAAGGGAAATTCTATATAATACCGTGAGGAAAATTGAAGGATTTTGTAAGAATTTTAAGGTTTTTTTTTTTTAACAGTTTAACATTAAAAATGACTGCAATCGTGCGATATAAGCACCTGTAAAAAGGTGAGCACCTGCAAATATTGTTTCATTTACACAATGATTCATGTTCTATTTCATAATATTTCGTGAGATGTCTCACTATGGAATGCAACCTCTGTCTGCATTCCTCAGAAACATTTATTTCAATCTGCCAATCCTGATTGGCCGGTGAAGCGCGTCCATCTGTGAGGGGGAGACCCACCTCCTATAAAAGGAGGACACGGACAGATGTGCACCATTCAAACGCCTCTTCTCATCTCAGCTATCTCGCGTTTGCTTTTGCCAGCTTAACTGTCCACAGGCGGATTCTCTTTATTCCAGTCGCCGGACACTGGGAGAACTAGCACCTGCTCTAGACCACAAGAGGTAGGAGTGGGTAGAATACAGCTCTTATCTTGCTTTGCTTGGTAGGTGCTGTCCTTCGCTGCCGAAAGGTAGTGAACCTCCGAGCCTCGGCCCCGGCTAACGGTTCCTTCCAACGCTGTTGCTCTGCCATGAATCACTCTCGGGCCCACGGAGAATCGGCCATTGTGTTACAAGAGGAGATCATATCCCTGCTGCGCAGGGGAGCAATCTCAGTGGTCTCTCCCGATTGGTCTCGGGAGGGACCACGTTCCATGGATCATGGCCGAGGTGGACCTGTTCCCTCCACCCTGTCCAGGGTGAGGGATTCAGAGCGGACACTCGCTGATTCTGTGGCCGGCCATGCATTGGCTGGCGGAGATTTACCAGCTGCTGTGTGCACGTCCCTGGCAGCTCCCGCCTGTCACATTGGCTTTGGGGATAAGTCGACCACTCAGCACCTGCTGATCTGCCGGTTTATGAAGGGAGCACGTAGGCCCTCCCTGTGTCCAGACCACTGGTACCACCGTGTGATCTGGTGGTGGTTTTGGAGGGACTTAAACATCCTCCTTTCGAACCACTGGAGGAAGCTGGCCTGAAATTCGCCTCTCTTAAGGCTGTCTTGTTACTGGCTCTGGCTTCGGCCCCAAGGGGGTTAGTGACATCCATGCGCTCTCGGTTCATCCGTTGTGCGCTCAGCTTTTCCAAGGTGATGCGAGGATCATCCTTTGTGCCAAAGGTTGTGGGCTGGTGTTCTCCCATTGATCTTTTGGCCTTTTCTGCCTCACAGGGTTGAATGTGCTATGTCCAGTTCGTGCGATCCACACTTGTATGGATATGACGAGGAGCCTCAGGAGGAGCAATCAGCTGTTTGTCTCCTGGGCCAACTCCCGCAAGGGGAAGCCTATTACTAAGCAATGCCTGTCACACTGGGTGGTGGAGGCTATTGCTTTGGCTTAATCGTGTCAGGGTCTGCAGCCACCCACGGGTCTGTGTGCACACTCGCCTTGGGTTCTTGCCACATCCTGGACTTTGTTCAGGGGAGTTTCTGTTCAGGACATCTGTGCAGCAGCGAGTTGGATCTCGCCCCTCACGTTTGTCCATTTCTACATGCTGGATGTTTCCGCTCCATGCATGGCACGGGCGGTTTTACTAACCTGATATGATCAGACTTCTGCCCTGGGGCTGGTACCGCTCAATAAAGCATGTCTGCACTACAGGAATTTCCATACCCCATCGTGAGACATCTCATGAAATATTATGAAATACAACTTTAGGTTATGTATATAACCCTGGTTCTATGAGTAAGATGAGTAACATGTGTCACCAGACTACCCTTCTTACTCGAACAAGGAGAAGAGGTGCTTATTTTGAATGGTGCGCGTCTGTCCGTGTCCTCCTTTTATAGGAGGTGGGTCACCCCCTAGCGGATGGACGCGCTTCACTGGCCAATTAGGATTGGCAGATTGAAATAAATGCTTCTGAGGAATGCAGACAGAGGTTGCATACCATAGTGAGACTTCTCACTCATATTACTCATAGAACTGAAGGTATATACATAACCTAAAGTTTTCTGTCATTTTAAGTTTCTCCTGCAAGTCGGATTGGATGGTCTAATGGGCTGGATTTGGCCACCGGGCCTTGAGTTTGCCTCAAGTGTTCTTTATGTTTATCATGCCAACAGAAACACATATGACAGCATGAGGCATGTTTACCTGTTTATCGGCTATGAAATTTGAAATGAATTGAATGATGTGACCATTGAGCAACAAATAACCAAATGGATATCAAATTATATTACGTATAACTTTTCAGTCACACAATCATTGTCCATCACAGGTTTATTTAGCTGTGCTCATTCTTGTTTTATGTATGTAGGCTAATGTCTGCAACCCTGTTGTAATCTGTGAATTAAAAGCACATAACATTGTGCTAATTGTTTACACCATTAAAGAGAGATCTACAGATAACATTGCAGGGATTGTACAGAAACAAAAACAAAACCTGCTTTCATGTTACATTGAATCTTACAAATTGCTAAAAAAAAAATAATCTAAAAACCTATTTATTCAGTCTGGCTTTTATGTAGTGCTTTATGATTTTTATAATTTTTAGGGTTCTTAATTTTTATGTTGTTATGCTCATTTTAATGTTATATATTTTGAAAAATGTTCCCTTTTCTGCTTATTTATTTATTTATTTATTGTTTTTGTTTGGTTTTTTTTTTTTTTATCTCTGGCTCTTTAGTATTTTATCATATTTTTAAAATTATTTTATTACATTTCTTCTGTGTGCATTAGTCTCCAAACCTTTTTATCATTGTTATCTTTTGTCAATTAGTGAATTTCTTTGAAGCACTTTGATCTATAATTGAATCTTTAAGAAAGGTGCTATATAAATAAATGATTGATTGATTGATTGAAGTGGGGAAGAAATTGTGTGTATTTTAGTGAGGATGACAACGGCAATTGTACAAATAGACACTTTCGAAGAAATACTGTTTCCCTTAAAGTCCTTGCTTGGAAATGCATCCATCCACCCATTTTCTGACCCTCTTGTTGCTGTTTTCAGATTTGCGGGGGTACACTCTGGACAGGGCACCAGTTGCTTGGAAATATATTGTTGAAAGTAATAATGAAAAAGAGGTGACAAAAGTCATTTTATGCATTGTGCTGATCCCAGGTTGATAACAGCTCCGCCTTGTTGAGATAAATCTGTCTGAGTTGATGCTGCATGTGTGAATAATGCATTGAAGATGACGACCTCTCACTGACCAGGAGATGGACAGAAATATACACTGACGTCAGCTGAGAGCCTGGTGGTTCTAGGCAGCACAAAGGAAGGATACAGAGGGGATATTAAGCCTGCAGTGCTTCTGAGAAGGATCAGCTACACCTCTCAATCTGCCCGTCTCTGCGTCAGGGGGATCCATCTATGTCATGCTCTCCTCTATTCTCTCGTCTCCTCGTGGTGACGTGACAGGCATGTGTGAAGACCAGAGAGGACAGAAAAAAAAAATCACAAGACATGTTTCTCAACACAAGCAGCTGTTTATTAGGACATGCTCATTATTAACAATCCTGCACTTGATGTGTATAGAAGAGTTTTGACAAAATGTAGATGTATTTTTTACAAAAATGTTTTATTGTTACTTAAAGGGATAGTTCGCCTATTTAAGACATGACGTTGTATGCAATCCTCACCAGCACTATAGTGCATACACATTGTCTCACTCAGTGGTCACCTCCCTGGTCCGAGTTCTGGCCGCTTGAAGTTGTTCAAGAAAGTAGTCCCGGTTAGTTTCCGGGGCCACAAAACTGTGCGTTTTTAATAGAAAAAATATGCGTTTGAAAGCTTGATTCATTTACATCGCAAAACCGCCCACAAAAAAAATTCATACCTCCAGTTTTAATCGGCACTATTTTCTCTTCCGTTTCCATCAATCCGCGCTGCCGTCAACGTCAGCGCGCATGTTCCGCTGCGTCAGGTTCTCGTTTATGAACGAGAACCTGACGAAGCAGAATGCAAGTATCGCATGGAAGGCACGCCAACTGAAGAAAGGAGGAAAAATTGTGAAAACTTGGACCAGAGGCTGCAGGATCTACATCACACCCCCAGGAGGAGAAAATGGAAAAACCCGTTCTAATCGAAAGGATGGAAGACCTGGAAAAATACGAATGAGGTACCTAAACGACAAGAACACTGATAGAAATCAGCTCTGTGATTGGTTTAAATCTCATTACCTCCACAACCTGCAGGCAGATTGGCTCTGACTTTTTAAAGTTACTTATTTACACTCTTTGTTTACTACTAATACTACTTTGCTCAAGACAACTTACTCTATAAATTTGTGATATTTCATTTATTCATAATTTTATTGTGATTTCAATTATATTTTGTGTATTAAATATAATAACTACACTACAAATACATGTTTTATGTCATTGTTTTAAGAAAGTGTCTATTTGTACGGACAACCCCCGGTGCTATTGGTACGTTTACCGAAGTACACTGGCCAATGACTGACCTATCACGTGACCTAAACTGGCCAATGAGGGGCACTGCGTACGGATAGAATGTCTGTATATTGATACGGCAACCGTACAGATAGCCACTGCTTTAGTTTTAAATTCTCTCTGTAAAACATGCTGTCACAGTACAACAGGGACACGTTCACAGGTGAAAGGATTTGAGCAGGTGTTAAAATAACAGTCCAAAATATGTGCTTCAAAACAGAGAAATAATCGTGACTAGTGGACAAATCGAAAAAATAATTAATAGATTAGTCGACTACAAAAATAAACGTCAGTTGCAGCTCTACAAGTCTTAACAAGTCATACATAATGTACCACAGCTAGTGCCATTTTACAGAGCAAGTCTGTTCAGCTGATATAAACAATTAATGAATTACAGAGTACATGTTTGTCAAATAACAGTGATAACCAAAGTTAACCAAACAAACCATAATCATACTGGAAAGTGGAATGAAGTACAATTTTTCCAAAGCAATTATTAATCACAGTATAACCTTTAAATCTAAAAGATATATTACTCTTGGAATCATTTTCTCTGCTAGTGCGCACACAACTCAGCCACACGTGATATTTTCAGCTGCTTTCTGATTGGCTGTCAATTTGTTTAAAGGTGGACCTGTCAATCAAAGTCCAGCAGGTGTTTGAGCACATTTTTTGCTCATTAATAATAATCACATTTCATAAAATCTTTTTTCATGGAAGGGTAGGAAGTCAAGTCTTCCAGAGTCAATAGGCTCAAGTCCAAGTTAAGTTACAAGTCATATGTTTTCAAGTCTAAGTTGAGTTGCAAGTCTTTTGTGATTTTGTCGAGTCTAAAGTCAGTTTTAGCCTATTTGAATGATTGTGTGGTTGTATGTACCTCCTTCATGCAAAGGGAACATTAAATTGTAGTACGTTTTTAACTCAGAAGGTTTCTTTATATAAATTCCTGAAATATAAACAGGGTTTTTAATTTGTACTCTAACTGTTAATAGACATTTGAACATATTTTTACATAATATACATTTCGATTAAAAAAAAAAAAATATATATATATATAACTCAAAAAGTGATTACATGTTCCTTAGACTAATCACATAGGCTAATAAGTAAATACTAATATACAGTAGGGATAGGATGATTGCCTGAGTTCACAATACAATAGTATTAATTTAAATATTTTTGTAAAGGTAAAATAACGTATATCTTTACTGTATATTTCTCCCTCAGGAATCAAGAAAGTGTTACGTATGACATTAAAGGTGGGGTGATATATCTTGCAACAAGATATTGCAATATTAAAACATCACAAGAAGTATTGTTGAGGGTTCGGGTGGTATCAACAAGTTGGGGTCAATAAAAAAATCCACACGACTTATACACACCAGATTGTTATGGTTCTTTTATTTATTTATTTATTTATATATATATATATATATATATATATATATATATATATATAAAGATTTTCTTATTTTTCAATTGGACTCTACCAGATTTTACATATCTTTCTTTGGGCTGCAAATTCATCACAGATAAATCCTGCGTGGACAGATAGGAAATATTGGGTCCAGGCAATTTGATATATTATGAAAAAAACGTCACTTGCTTTATTTTTTCTATTATCAGTCAATGTGATGTGTTAAACTATTTTTCCATCCATCCAATCCATCCATCTATAGCAACTCACACTCACCTCACCTGGGATTCACTGTATTGCACCAGGAATAAGATTGTCCTTTCACCTTTTCTGTCTCGGTTTTGAGAACCTGTGAAATGGAGAACAGTGGGAGGCAAACACTGCTGGAGTTCGTTGGAAAACCAAAGCTCATTCAGGTCACCTTAAAATTGTATATTATCTACTAAAATGGTTGCAGTAGTAACCTTTCATAGTTTTAAACCCTATAATTGAATCATTGATCCTGTTATTTTATTATTATTCTACTAAGAAATTGTTTTACTTGATGCATTTTTTTAAAAGTAGAAATAAGTTATTTTTAAACTTTTTATTTAGAGTTAGCCAGTAATAAACCTAAAGTAAAAAACAACTCAATTAGTCACTTATAAATTGAAGCAATAAACTGAGTTAATCTAAATCTGTGTTTCTATCAGGCATTGTTAAAACAAACACAGAGATTCCCCTCCATGGTGTGTGGAGAAAATGAAACAGCTGTGAGTTTCCATGGTGAAAAAGAGATGAAAGATGGTCTGACTACAGCCGTAGAGATCTCCTCCTTATGTTTTCAATCTTATCTTCTGGTCTGCTTAGATTTTTAAGAAACTCCAAAACAAACCAAATGTTGGTCAGAGCATTCGTCTGCTCACATGTCCCTGATCTTTCAATAATCCCTTGTGATGTCGTCTCTTCTGCTCTTCAGCCAAAAATTGCCACCGCCTGAGTAACTTGGCCACAGACTCGATACTGCAAATGCTTTACTGACAAGTTTCTGGATCCCTTCATTCTGCCTAATTTAGACCACACACTTAATATTATATTCATTTGTAGACTGAAAATGTCCAGAGAAAATGTGTCCAGGTTTTATTGGAGAATGAATGCGTCTTTGACCTAGTATTATCATTATTATTATTGTCATTCCTATGCAATATCTACAACAGTATTCATTTTAACTGCACATTTTGATTTAGTTTTAGTCATAGTTTTGTCAAAAATGAAACTGAGTTAAAGTAACAATTTATTCATCAGAACTATTTCAGTTATAGTCTAGTTTTAGTCAACGAAATGACATTAAGATTTTATTTGATTAATTCAGTGAAAGATATAGATGATTAAAATATAAAGCATAAGAGTTTAAGCTTTAAAAAAAAAGATTAAAATACCATTTATTAATCTGATATGGGATGATATTAAGGTTCGTCCCACCTTTCAAGTAACAAAAGTGTATTGATTTCTGATTGGATTTCATCCAATGTGAAGATTATAGATTAGATGATCTACAATTTGATATCATTAAATATGCTGTTTCGCCAATTTCTTCAACTTCCCCCCATTCCACCGTGGCCAAAACACAGCAATGCTAACAGCAAGGTAGTGCCTGGAGTGCCGTCTTTTTTACAGTGTATGGTCTGGAGGAGTAAAAGATGGAATTGGCAACTTTTCTACTTGAAAGGTAATTACTGCTGCTTGATTTACATTATGTTTGATTTGTAATTGTTACACTAGAACTCTGTAGCGCATGTGTTGCTTGTACGTGTGCACGCTGCCATCACTGCAGCCTCCTTGTGGGCTGCTTTAAGTGACACTGTGTTGTTGCTGTTGCTAATAGATTGGTGTGTGCACATTGAGAGAGAGAAGCGCTGCAGTAATATGCTTTTAACAGTGCATGTTATATTACTGTGATGTTGCTGTTGGACTAACGTTAGCTTGTTAGCTCCTCTGAGGAAGGGACTTTGGAGGCAGGGTAAGAGAGCAGCGGGGATGGAGGGATCTGAAAGTTACGGACTG
Organism: Gouania willdenowi; assembly: GCF_900634775.1. Taxonomy (NCBI): domain Eukaryota; kingdom Metazoa; phylum Chordata; class Actinopteri; order Blenniiformes; family Gobiesocidae; genus Gouania; species Gouania willdenowi. Next base: position 50,791,174 of record NC_041049.1, read on the forward strand.
CACCTTTAAATCAAATTCTGTTTAAGTTTAGCATTTTTACAATGCTAACCACACTGCTTTTAAAAGTATTTGCATTAGGCTACAGAACAATAGTTACCTTGGAGGTGATGTTTTCACCACCGTTTGTCTGTTTGTCCGTCTGTTAATGTGGATTATTTTTAGCAGAATATCTCAAAGTGTGGAAGAAGGTGGTGGTCTGACAACGTCAGAATATGTTTAATTTTGGAGATGATCCGGTAGGTGCTGTGGATACAGTACCTCTAAACTTGGCAGAGGTTTGCGCTCTGCGAGTGCTCTTGTTGTTTTTTTTTACCAGGTACAATGATGCTCCCAGTAAAATATTTGAATGTGAAATCAAACTGTAATCTCTTTCCAAATATGTATGTGTAATGGTTTTTCCCCTTTTATCTTTCTTCTCTGAACAAAGTCATCAGTACACAAAAGATATTTGGTTTTGGAAATATGGTAAACCTTAATTTTCTTGAGGATGCTGTCATAGTCCTGGCAGGATGCTGCACCACAGGAAACAAATCAATCTAGTCACGCCTGGTTAGTCATTGGTGTTTGCATAAGAGCATGAGTGATGGTCTTTCTCACACTGTTGGACTCCCATGTCTAACAATCTAAATAAAGATTAGGATGCTCTGTCAGTTTTAGGTCTTGTAAAATATAAAACAAAGCACGACAAAAGGAAAAAGAGCAACAATCAATCTGTCAGATCCTAAACAGTGCAAGACTAAATGAGCAAAATCAATTAAAATCCCATTAAAGTCAGCACCAGTATTGAGGTCATTATCGAGGGGGGAGAAAATGCCTGAAGATAATGGGGGATCAAACAAGATCTAATTAATTCATTTATTCATGACCACTTTTAGTTTAATGCAAGCATGGTTACAATTATATGCAATGTACGAAAACACACAGAGAGAGAAAAAGAGAGAACCGACAACAAGCTTTTCAGGGGAAACATCAAAAAATGAGACAGAAAACATGAAATTAAAACATGTAACAAAACATGAAAGGGACTGTATTGCTAACATAAGACACTGAGTGATTTTCACACAACACAGAAACATTACTTTACAATAAAAGCAGTCATCACACACGTTGTGCTAGTTTAAGTGCAGGAAGGAAAAGACAGGAAGCTGTAAGACCTAACAAGAAACCATCTCTGGAGCAGTGATACGAAAGCATCAGGCTTTGATAGTGTCTATTGATCTCCTCTCAGATGACTTTGGGACCAGAGGCCAGGAAAAGGACAGGAACATATGCTATGTTCCCTCCTCATGATGGAACATGAGTAGGTAATGATCATTGTTAAAGAGTGAAAGATAAATGATGGAATGAAAGTAAGGACTATGCGACATGGGCAACTGGTGGCTCGGGGGTCACATGTTTTTGCAGCCCCCAAAGCAAATCCGCCAAAATTGTAATTCCAAATCACACAACATAAAACATAAAATGACTACAAAAACACACATTACAGAATAGCTCCAAAGACACACAAACTGTTTACAAAATTACGCAAAATGACATGAAAATACAGAAAACAACAAAAATACAGAAAATGACCCTTAAAAAGCACAAAATTACAGAAAAATAGATAAAATTACAACAAGACCACAACAAACAACAAAAATGCACATAATGACTCCAGAAAACACACAAAATGACTAAAAACTGACAAAACATCAAAAGAAAATGATAAAACCACCTTTTTCCTCCTCTGATAATGCTCTGATTGTTTATTATTCTTAATGCTGAGATGAATGTTGATCATGTGGCCCTCGGATCAGATACAATCTCAGTCTTGTGGCCCCCGCTGTGATTGAGTTGCCCATCAGTGAACTAGAAGAAAAGGAGGAGGTTGCGTCACAAAGAAAAACTGAGATATTTGCACATCTGAGTGTTTCTTTATCTCACTCCATCTCTCAACTGCTCTCCATTGGCACACCAGGCAGCAGAAATCAATACGTCAAATGAAATACTAAATCTGTGCACTGATGCCCAAAAACAGGATGTGTTTAAGTACAAAAGGTCTACATAGGCCTCAGTCTCATCGTGGATGCTTTTAATTGCTGTGATTTGGATGATTCGTCTCACTGAACATCAAGAAGGATTTAACTCAAAATTAAGCTCAGATGCTGGAAGTTTGAGTGCAGCGAGACACTGGATGGATGGATGGATGCCAGGTCAGGGGTAAGGCTGACAGAAAAGAAGGCTGATGAAGAAAAACAGAGGAGCTGATTGGATGTGACAGGTGCAGTGTCCTCCTGCTCTGCAGCACAATATCTCCTGAATAAAAATCTTTATGTCGCACTACTGCCAGGAGAGAGAAGCCAGTAGACACAATGACATAATCAGACATGCATAAACATATTACATGCAAAATAATCACTGCTAAATAGAATAGAATAGTAATGACGTTGAAAAAAGATGTGAAAGATCTCTGTTCTACATTGTGTTGTCCCGAGGGTTTGTTTTAGTTTTTGCAGAAATAGCAGATAGATAAACTGCTCAGCTTCATATCGCAAACGTCTGATTCAGCCACAAAAGGCCTTTTTTAACGTCATCCAACTTTGTAGCTTAATTTCACTGAAATTACCTCAGAAAATGAACTCCGTTTGATGAGTTTCGGTTTAGTGCGTGCGTGTGTGCGCATGCTTGATTGTTTTCCTGTCACTCTCTGGCAGAGGTGTAAAGAGTACTAGAATATCCTACTCAAGTACTGTTACTTGATTGGAATTGTGATCAAGTACAAGTACAAGTAAGTCATACAAAAAATACTCAAGTACAAAAGTAAAAAGTAACTCAATTAGATAGTACCCAAAGTGAAAGTCACTAGTTACTTTTTTTACACTTGTTTTTTAACTAAAATAACATCAATGATTTCAATTCAAAATGAAAAAAATAGGTATGGGCTATATGCATGCTTCACTTTCACGTTTGAGTGAAGACCGAGAAAGAACTTCCGGTTCGACGAAGCGATTTCAGAGCGCTGTGTTTAGATAACGATGGCTGAGTCTCTTGAGTTTACGCACTGTTTGCTGGAACTTCCCAAACTATCGATTAATGACATACGTAATATGTAATTTGAAATGTGTTTATGTCCTGAGACGTCAAATTTGAAAACACTAGTCAAAGAACAAACTGCAGTATTTTGACTCAAGCAAACCATAGAACCTTTTAGACTATCAGATTCATACACTGTAAATAAGAATCATGTATCATATTATTATTACTATAGTTTTCACATTGATCTCACTTAACTCAACAATAGGAATAAATAGCAGGGGACATCTTATACATTTGCGGAAGCTACTGGCCTTTCACTGACAGTTTTTCCCGTTTATTCAGAGTTGCTCCTCTTGTTTTATGTTAGCTGGGCACTAATCCTATGTTTTAATAGCTACAGATATGTTTTGATAGCATTTCTTACCTTGTATAAAACCTAATGTTCTCATCTGAAGCAGCAAACTGTTCCAAGCCAAACTTGTTGCTGATGGCCATCTCATCCATCTGTATCCGGAGCGCAGCGTTCTCCGCCCGGACCTCCTCCATAACACTGAGGGCTAAGCACCTGGCTCAGCAGAGAAGCAGTAGTTGTTGTCAGGACATGGTACATCCATTTCCTCCTCGAGGTCCTCAGAGGGACAGTCTGGTCGCTCTCTTTGCTCCCAAACACCAGGAATTTAGGCAGGGAGGGAGTAATTCTTCCATTCAAAAAGAATGGGGACAGCTCCTCCGACGCCCTTGTGGATTTGATGGCTCCTTCATGTCAACTGGCAAAAAATGATGACTACAGATCCTTGTGTAATTTGTAATCGGAAAATGATCTCTCCGGATGTTGATGACCCACTTTTTTCACAGCTCATCCTGTTGTGGAAACGTAAAAAAAACTCAAGGCAAGGCAAGGCAAATTTATTTATATAGCGCATTTCATACTCAAGGCAACTCAATGTGCTTTACATGATAAAACATTCAATTGTTTAAAATCAATAAGAACATTTAAATCAATAAGAACATTTAAAATCATCAGTAAAATCAATTAAAATCATCAGTAAAATCAATTAAAATCATCAGTAAAATCATCATTACATCAACAACATGACAAAAAATCTCTCTCTCAATCATATGCACTAGAGAAAAAAAGTGCCTTTAACTTTGATTTAAAAATGTTCACATTAGATACTGACTTCAGCTCCGCTGGCAGTTTGTTCCACTTCTTTGCAGCATAACAACTAAAAGCAGCATCACCATGTTTACTGTGAACTCTGGGCTCCACTATCTGACCTGTGTCCATAGATCTGAGAGACCTGCTGGGTTCATACCTGACTAACATGTCACTGATGTATTCTGGACCAAACCCATTCACAGATTTATACACCAGCAGCAGAACTTTAAAGTCTATTCTGAGGCTGACTGGGAGCCAGTGTAAAGACTTTACAAAGCAGAATTACATCGAGCTGAAGCTGTACACTTAGGATGCGTCCACACTGCAGTCAAATGTGGCCCAAATCCGATTTTTTGGGAGTCAAGTGACCAGATCCATTTTTTTAAAAGCAGTGTGAACACTCAAATTCAACCCATATCTGATCTTTTCAAATCAGATTTAGACCACTTCTCGTGTCTATGTCGAACCTGTCGGTTTTGGTTTATTATTTTATCATTATATATGTATTATTTATCTTAAATAATTTGTTTGAAAGCAAATCGGCACCACAAAAAGCCAAAACGAAATATTTGGCTCTCTTTTTCTTTTTCATCGTCCTCCTCTGCACCTGCTCATTCATTCTCCGGCTCTGCTGCACAAAACCTTTGAGACAAACGCGACAATGCGCATGCGGGTCGGTTTGGAGCCACAAACCGTTACCACTGGAGTCTGACGCAGGTCACATTTTAAATGGTAATGTGAACAAACAAACAAAAAATCGCAATTGAGCATTAAGGCTTGCAGTGTGAACGTAGCCTTGGGGACGCAAGAGTGATATCTTGATGGGCTAATGTCTCTTGTTTGGAAGGTAAACTTTGTCCTTTTGGATGTCATTGTGTAGACACACAACCACAGAAACAAATACAATAAAACAAAACAGTGAAAAACACGTTTCAAAAGTGTCTTTTTGACTGTCCAAAAGCAAGCGTTGAGGTAACAGGTCTTTTTTTCAACCGGAAATACGTTACTTCTCCCTGTGCATATAGCCCAGCTCTAAGTATAGCTACATTTATTAACTCTAAAACTGAGAAAATAACCAGCATTTAATGCTGTTTTGGCGCCGTGCATTATGTTTGTTGTCTGGTTTTAGTTTTTTGTAGTTTCACAATGTCCGCTGATCATTTTAAAACAAAAAATAAAAATTCACTCAGTGACGGTTGGGTGTAGAAATGTAATTAATTGCTTCTTTTAAAACGTACTTAAGTACAAGTAAAATGATTGATTTAGAAATATAGTCAAAAAAGTACAAGTACCCATAAAAGCAACTCAATTACAGTAACTTGAGTACTTCTAATCCATTACTTTCACCTCTGCTGCCTGGACTTTCTGCAGGCCTGTGTGTGATTAAAGAGATTAGGTCAACCAGGTGATTCTTGATTGGCCTGTAATGCTCACCCTATTTACCTGCTCTGCTCAGTCTGCATCTCAATGCCTCTGACAAGTCAGTGTTTTTTTATTCATTTGATCCTGACAGTAGACAGGGTTGTTTTCTTTCTGTCAATTTTTAGTTGACCCTTTATTCAACCTGTCAGCCTGCTTTTTAGTTCAGCCTTTTGTGTGTATCCACCTCTGCCATACTCTTAACAAAAGGATTACATTTCATTCAATTCTAACTTTATTTATGTAGTGCTAATTACAACAAAAGTAATCTCAAAGTGCTATCAAAATATAAAATTTTTAATAAAAAGGAAACAACCCAACAAATCCACATGAACAAGCATAAGCGACAGTGGGAAGAAAAATCCCTTCTAACAGTAGTTCTTTTAAACGGAAAAAATCTCCAGCAAAACCAGGTTCAGAGGTGGCAGACATCTGCCTCGACTGGTTGCTGTTAGTGGACAGGAGGAAGGACGGAACAGGATAGAGAGATAGACCATCAGCGTGTCACAGACTAGTTGAGCCGTGAACCATTGATCAGGAACTACCAGCTCCAGCTTCACAACACCTGAAACAGAAAAGAGAGAAAAGGGCGAGGAGAAGGCGCTGACTGCAGAAAATCATGATACAGTAGTAGCAGGTCTGCCTGCATGGAAACACCTGGTGCTAAACTATGTGTGAGTAGAATGAGTATGGGGTGGACATTAGTGTAAATGTGTGTAAGCATTGTGAGCAGTGTGCTGGGTATACAACAAGGTTCAGATGTGGGGGGTTGGCTACAACCCGGCACAACCTTGTTTGACTGGACTTCACTCATTGCAACCCATTAGAGCTATGTGTAGATGGTGGATTGTGTTTGAATATAGTGTTGGTGTTCTACTATATAATCTTAGTTTTTAGTTCCTATTTTTAGGTTTAAGGCTTTATTCCTAGTGGTTAGGTTAATGCTATTATAAGGTATACGCTTCAGCAAATAAGTAAGTTTTGAGTTTAGCCTTAAAGGTGGAGAAAGTAGCAGCCTCTCGTACTAAGATTGGGAGCTGGTTCCAAAGGCGAGGGGCCTGGTAACTGAAAGCTCTACCTCCTGTTCTACTTCTAGACACGTTTGGAACTTCCAGTAGACCAGCAAACTGAGAGCTGATAGTTCTGCCTGGACGATAGCGCTCTAACAGGTCTTTAAGATATACAGGGGCTTGATCGTGTTGAGCTTTGTATGCTAGGAGGAATATTTTAAACTCTTTTCTAGATTTTATAGGAAGCCAATGAAGGGAAGCCAATACAGCTCTCTCCTGTTTGTACCCTTTAGTACTCTGGCTGCAACATTCTGAATTAACTGGTAACTTTTTTAGTGAGTTACTGAGACATCCTGACAGTAGAGACGTACAGTAGTTTAGTCTAGATGTAACAAATACATGTATTAGTTTTTCAGCATCACTCTGATCTAAGATATTCATGATTTTAGAGGTATTACGGAGGTGAAAGAAGGCTGTCCTTGAGATTTGCTTAATATGAGAGTTAAAGGATTAAGTTGCAGCTCATTCACGATGTGATGTCTTTAAGACAAGCCTGGAGTTTTAATAACTTATGAGTTTCATCAGATTTCATTGACAAATAGAGCTGTGTGTCATCTGCATAGCAATGGAAATTTATATTATGTTCTCTAATAATGTTATCTTGTGGAAGCATATAATGTATAATGTAAAAAGTATTGGTCCTAAAACTGAACCTTGTCGAACTCCATTATTACCTCTGGCGTGGGCTGAGGAGAGATTATTAACATGAACAAAGTGGGTTCTGTCTGATATGTTCTTTAATCCCAAAAACACTTTCCAGTCTCTGTAGCAGTAGATCCACTGTATCAAAGGCTGCACTGAGCTCTAAGAGCACCAGAACTTAGACCAACCCTCTGTCTGAGGCTAAGAGGAGATCTTTGGTTTCTTTTACTAAGGCAGTCTCTGTGCTGTGATGGACTCTGAAGCCAGACTGAAAGCTCTCAAATAAATTTTTCCTAAGTAGGTGATCACGTAGTTGACCTGCAATGATTTTTTTCCAGGAATTTTGGAAAAATAAAGGAGATATTGGATATTGGCCTCCATGATGACATTATCTGCTGCACTGTATATATATATATATATATATATATATTTATATATAGATATATATATTTATCCTATTTATCCTTTATTCTCTATCTATCCTTTATTTATCCCTCATCCTTTATATTTATCATTATTATTATTATTATTGTTGCTGGGTTGTTCTTTGTTTTTTTTATTTTTTGTTGTTGTTTGTTTTGTGCACCAACTACCAAGACAAATTCCTTGTACTGTCCTTAAAACTGTACATGGCCATTAAAAACATTTCTGATTCTGAATTGGACAAGTCACTTGGATCAAGGGTTGCTTTTTTTAAAGAGAGGTTTTATTACAGTGGTTTAAAAGGCCTGTGGAATATGACCTGTTACCAGAGATGCATTAATCCAGTTCACCATATTAGTCCTAATTAGTGGAAGAACATCTTTAAATAGTGGAGTTGGGATTGGATATAAAAGACAGGTTGTTGATTTAGAAGCACTAACTATTGAGGTCAGTTCAGCTAGACCAATTGGAGTGAAACCTTGTAAATAAAAGCTACATATTGGGGTTATTTCAAGAGCTGCTTTGTTTAAGAAATTATTGCGCACTCCTGCAGGGGGGACATTAGTTTTGTTTCTAATTGTTAGAATTTAATCAGTAAAGAAGTTGATGAAGTCATCACTGCTCAGGTTGACAGGAATAGAAGGTTCAACAGAGCTGTGGCTTTTGGTGAGCCTAGCTACAGTGTTGAATAGAAACCAATAATTATTCTTGTTTCCCTCTATTAAAAATGAGTAATAGGAAGTTCGAGCTTTGCGAAGAGCTTTTTTTTTTATGAGCTAACAAACTCTTTATCCAGGCAATATGAACTTCTACTATATTTGAAGAAAGCCACTTAAAACTTTGTTTTAAAAGACTTCGCAATGATTCCAGGGAGCAACCTTTTTATGACATATCGTCGTCTTTTTAAGCGGAGCCAGAGCATTTTTTAAATTTATTTATTTATTCAGTTTATTTCCGACATGGTTGCATTCGCAGAAGTTTTCTTTTTCTCTCTTTTTTTTTTTTTTTTTTTTTTTTGTACATGCCGAAAAAGGAGACAAGAGAAGCAGGTTGCTTATCCGAGCATCCAGAGCTGTGTGCAGTGACAACATTGCACTTGACAAGATCATCTATTTTTTCTGTCGTAAGACATTGATAGCTACTCTCTGTTGAGATATATCAGAGGTAAGCAGTGATGGAACTAAATCTTTAAATCTAGCTACAGATTTTTCAGATAGTGATCTACAAGCGTGTACTTTTCTCTCCGAGTTTAAGCAGGCTGATATTCTGAATTCAAAGGATAACAAAAAGTGATCTGAAAGAATAGGATTTTGAGAATATATTGTCAGGTGATCAATATATAAACCATATGTTAGAACAAGGTCCAGGGCATGATTAAGATAATTCTTTTTTGTGTAAAGCCGATTGAATCTAATAGTGAGGTAAATCATTTATTTAGGCTGTTGTTTTCATCATCAACATGAATGTTAAAGTCACCTACTATGATAGCTTTATTGGTGCTCAACACCAGATCAGTGAGAAGGTCAGAGAATTCAGAGAGAAACTCTGAATATAGACCAGGAGGACAGTAAACTATAACCAGTAAGATGAGTTTTTCTATTTTATTTTTGGGATTACAAATTTCAAGAGAAAGGCTTTCTAATGAATTGTGGTTGAGTTTGGTTTCTGGGGTGACTGATAAGCTAGGTTGAAAAACTGCTTCCACTACCCCTCCCCGACTGCCCTTACGGGGGATATGGTGGTTATCATAGCTGGTACGGATAAAGCACTTTTGCCGAGTACGAGTCAAATCTTCATTGTCAACTGACTGTGCCTGCGTTCTGCAGGCTAATCAGAGCACCCCTCACCTACACACATACACGCTCTGTTCAATGACACACACACACACACACAACAGCTCTGTCTCTGCTCAGTCACTCAGGTTTGCGGGTCTTTTTGTTAATGTTTAGGGTTTCTTCAGCTTCAGGTTTGTTTTCACTTTGGTTTGTACTTACTTATTAACCAGTAGAGTTCTGGTAAACGTGGGTTTGTTCAGATGCATGGTGGAATGCGACTCACTTTGCGTCTCTGCCTGTTAGAGATTTTTTTTTCTTTTTCTTTTTTTAAGCTCCAGCAGCTGATAACAGTGATAATTTATAGTGAAACTCAACTTTAACTTTGCCATCCTGAGGTGAAAAGTGATGCATGTTTCTTGTATTGTTTATCCTGGCAAATAAAACTGTTTTTAATTAAATATTATTCAATAAATATATCTTTTGAGAAGAAATTATGATGCTCCCTCTCGTCACTTATGTTTTATTAAATTAGAATAATTAACGAGTATCCTACTCCAAGAGTCATAGATACAACTCATTAATCTATACCTTCTGTGATTATGTGTGTAATGGATTTTTAAAGAATTTTCAAATTTAATCGGACATTTATTCAGGCACTGTCTTGTTTTGTTTAGAACAGTGGGGTTTGACATCCAGATATACACAAAAACCGTGATGACCAACATCCTTATACAAATATAATCTAAGGTATTTTGGTACAATAGTAGAGAAGAAAAAAAAAAAGATAATGTGAACATAAACGCGCATGCATACAAATGCACATTAAATATTTTGAAATGGACAATGTTCAAAAATTTACAATTAACTGTAGAGACAGATTGTAATTCAAAACAAACACAGAAATGGTACCATATGATCACTGACCGCATCATAAGTGCGTCATAAGCCCCTTCACCACCCACCCATAAGCCGGACACACACACACTCTTGTAATGTGCCATTTTTCCTGTATTTTATGTCATGTTTATGTTTTATTCTACTTTGAAATAACAATAAATTAAAGGTAGGATGATGTATCGTGCAACAAGATATTGTGGTAATAGACCCCATAGGATCTATTACACACCGGCCAGATTGCTATGGTTTTGTTTTGTTTTTAATAATAATTTTTAGATTCCTTGTGAGTTGAAAAGGTCAGTTATGTCAGTATATCCAGAGTTAAAGTAAAAAAAAAAAACATGCTGATTTTTCTAACCACAATTTTTTAGCTCTTTTTTTCTTTCCCAAGAATATTTTATCGTTATCAAGAGCCCATTATCGTTTATTGTATCAAATTGTGAATTCAGTGTGTTCTCCCACCACTATAATAAATGTGTATGATTATTTCCTCAACTTTTTATATATTCTAGAAAAAGGTTTCATTTTCTTAAGAATTAATGTACAACAGTATTCCTTACAGACACTGAAAGTTTGAGCTTTTAGTAGGTGGTATTTAAAAAAAACCCATCAACTTAGCTCTATCCTTATAAACTACTAGCCTGTGATTAAAAGCCGACATGAGAGGACGCAGCAGAGCAGAAAGCAAAACAGTGGGTCAGTATGCATGAGTGATGGCTGCAGAAAATAAAGCGAAAAAAGAGGAGGGTGAAGGAGCAAAGTGAGTATGGTACATAAAAGGCATGCAGGACTATGGGAGGATGAATGCTTCTGAAGAGGCTGGATTGTTGAAAATGGACTGAGTGGGTCTGCAGTGTCTCCTATCTGCCCTCTGTCCTACACACACACACACACACACACACACACACACACACACACACACACACACACACACACACACACACACACACACACACACACACACACACACACACACACACACACATTCTCCACTGCCAGGCCAGCACTAAAGGTGGCTCAGGTCGCTATAGCAACATCCCACCAGATGACTAATTACAATTAACACCCCATCTAAATGACCACCTCCCTCTCTTTCGCCCCCTTTGTCTCTTGGGTAATTATGGACGTCACCTCAGCCCAGCTCAGCTCAGCTTCTTTTATTTTACTTTACAGACAAATAATCCTGTCTGGAAACAATAGAGGCCGTAAGAGAATTACTTTGTTTTATGCTAAAAGAATGTTTCATTATTTTAATGCAGAGCTATTATCATCTGCATTAAAATCAATATGTGCAGCACATTTGTGCATTGAACTGCTGAAAAAAAAAATATATATATATATCTTTATGCTCCAGCAGAAGGAATACTGTGCTATCTTAAGATGCAATTTAATTACACTCACTTGTGTTGTATTATCATTATCACTAATATGCATTACTCAGTGTACCATATGCATGGATTAAAACAGAAGTTCTAAAGTTCAATTATAAAAGCGTGCGTGTTTGCCTCTTATCTCTGAATCACTGAGGAGCAGTGCAAGGTGAAAAAAGAAGAAGAAGAAGTGAAGAGGAAAAGCTGTAAGTGCTATTTTAAAGTACAGACAGACAGAGACTCTCACTGTCATGTTCCAGGCTCAGGAGCAGCTGCGTTGAATAGCACTCTGTCATGGTGTCACAACCCTTGTAGCAGTAAATGTAGACAGAAGAGATGTGAGCTGAGGTAGGACGTAGCAAGGAGAAAACTACTTGTGTTGTGCTAAAATAATAATATTAAATATGTATATACAATATATGTTTGATTATTTGACTCTATTTGTAGATACAGTATATATCAAGATGTAAATAATCAACAGTACTTTTTTTATCAATTTGAACCAAGGACGCTACAAACTCAGTCCCTATGGAACATGCTCCAGCAGTAGGATGGACACATTGTTACAAGTGACATGACATCTGCAAATTCGGAAATATGAACTCAGAAGAGGCAAAACATTCAGGTTACAAACAAAAATGTAAACAGTTGCAAGAAAAAACAGCTGTTTTAGCGTACTGCCCTGATGAGTTATGCAGCCCAGCGACCCCACAAACTTAAGTATCTTTTCCACTGGAAATTCTACCATCGTCTTGTTCAGATGATCAGATCATAAAGGTTAGTACTAGTACTAGTAGCTCAAAAAAGACGAAAAAACTGAACGGAAAAGTTTAATAGTGTCTCGGCTTCCCTTCATGACGTAACTGCTTGTACTATTCACAAAGAGAGCTACGCAAGATCCGAGGCTGTCAATCATCGTTGTATATGATGTCAAATCCCGTTTTTCAACCTCAAATAAGTTATTTAAAAACAAATTTCACGGAAAAATTAGCACTTGAACACAATGTAGGGTGATAATAACTAATGATCACAGCAAAGTTTAGGTTTAGAAAAAAAGTATGTGACGAGTATTTTAACTTTACAGTTTGACCAACATCCCATTCGTTATCATTGAGGAGGCGGGGTTTATGATCTATACTGCAGCTAATCAGCAGGGGGAGCTCTTAAAAAAAAGCTTCACTTCCTCGGGAAAATGTCCCGTCCATCTTTTTTACAGTCTGTGGTTTCACCCCACCTCCACTGCAAATGTGTGTTTGACCAATCAGATAACATTTTGACATGCCTATAACTTGCATTGTTCCTTCCCCTTTAGCCCTGTAGTCTCTTAAACTCTTGTCTCTCTTACCCCCTTCAGCTCTTTAGTTGATCAGACCAGCGCAGTTTAGAGAAAGTTCTGTAGAAAGTCAGAGAAATGATTTAACCTCTTTTTCCCGGTCAAGAAGTGGCTTCAGGCCACTTCAGTAATGACCTTAACCTTAACCTTTATTTTTCTTTCTATTTTTGAAATTCCTAAGCAACTTTTTTCCCTTTATGAGCCATCTTCCCTTTTATAACTTTACAATAAATAACTGGACAAAGAACTCTGGCGTTTGATTTGAGATTTTGGTTGGTTGAAGACCACCTTCGCCAACCAGAGCCATGCCGTTTGACAGAAGGAACCAGAACCCTATCCAGGCTAGTCAGTATCCAGCGAGCCCATACAGGAAGAAGAGGAAACCATTCCCTGTGAAGGCGCAAGGAAAAGCTTCACCAAATCTGCTGGTTGCACACATGGAACTGTTGTCGACAAAGCCTGTTCGAGGAGGGTAAACTGCACGCACTCACAACTCTGGCTGGAAGGTGGCTTTACACCGAACCAAATCTCTCAATCAAAAATTTCATAAAAAGTTCATAGTCACTGATTTTGTTTCTGTTAAAGTTTTGATTTCATTACTTTAGCTTCCATTTTTCTCAGTCCCTCATATAGCATCATAAAGGTCCATATAGAACTATCAACATATCTCATATCCACCACACTCAAATTGTTGTAAAAATGTATATCATGTGTGATACCAGTGAGTGAAAAAATAATCCTGTGAATAATTGTGAAATTGCCTACGATTTATCATCATCATGCTTGTGTTTAATGTTAATAGGAACCTGTAAAATAAAATGTACATATTGTAAACCGCTGTGTTTTTATTAACATTACGATTCTTATTAGAAGACTAATCAGCGCCAAGGACCCACCAAACTGGGTACTGGAACAATTAAGGAAAAATAAGTGATCTGGAACACTCCTGGCATAATTAATGTTACAATAAACAATAATTAATATTTTCAAATATGAATACCCTCTGTTCCCCCTACAGTCCCTTCAGGATTGGTCAAGCCTCTGTGCGGTGACCAGTAAAAAGAAGGAAAGATGACGTTGCCTGGCGGAGCAGAGTACCAGAGTGTACTGGTGCCATCATTCACTGTCTCAACCGGCTCAGCAGTTAGGAAATTGTGGGACAATTTGTTATCGAGAAACATTGTGAGCGGCCGTATTTCTTTTTGGTTTGTTTGGCCTACAGCCCCCTCCTTCAGTTGATCCTTATTCTGACATGTGTAATCGTAAATAGATAAATGCAATTATAGGCTTCTGTTTTCTGCTTGAGACCAGCGAAGGTGGCAAACCTTCATCTTACACTCCAGTACCCCTAGGCTAGGGCGTAAAACCCTGAACGGTAAATGGTAAAACAGGGTTTTTAAACCACCAAAAGCACGTGTGGCAAGATGAGGATTTTTTCTCCCTCCAAACACTCATTTGTAAAGGACACCCATCTTACCAGCAAAAACACAGGTTTGACAACAGTTCACAACAAGGGCAGGAGACAGGATTCCAGTGGTTTAGATTTGTTTTTTTTTATTAATCACATTTTACGTTCTTAAAAACAGTATTTTATGAGCCTCTGTTGTGCAAAACAGAGAAAATAAACAAAACGATATCAAATTAATGTAATCAAGTTAATAAATGTTGAGGAACAAAGACTTACCCCAAAGTTACACAGAGACAAGACAAAACACATATGTAACACCTGACCCCCGTGAGGCACAGCACATCACTCAAAATACCTGAAGGAAAGCGACGTCTGGTCCACAGCTCTAATCCTGAAAACAAAGGAAGGTTAACCCAAAATAATAACAAATTAAATTACAAAAAGTTGTTACATTAATTAAGCAGGCGACGTGGCATTAAAATTGTGTTCTTAAAACTTTGTCCCACGCGTGCATATGCACGCATGCACGCTCACAGTAGGAGTTTAAAATACAACTCATTAGTGGTTGCCATAGTCCGTGATCCATAGCAGAGTCTGTAAAACAACAGCACAGTAAGCGTTAAAACAGGACGACCGTAGTCACGGAGGAAGGACAGAACAGCAGCGCCCGCCCAGGAATGGCCCGCGGCAGCTGGTCTGAGGTAGCCTGACACACGTCTCACCACCTGCCTTTACGGCAGCACATGGCCGTGTCAGGGGTGGGAGGACCAGGAAAGAGACCTGAACAGTACCGCCGCCCCAGGCGACACTTCTGAGTTTAAAAGAAGAGAGAAATGTGCTTATTGCCAGTATGAACCGGAGACTTCAGCTTGACGCTGTCAGCACAAACACCCAACCACGGAAGGCTCAACATAGGAGGAAGTGATCTCTGCGTCAGTTCACTACAGGTGCAGATATACACATCCTTCCACTTATCGCAACGCCCACCAATTAAGGTGCCAGCTTGGATTGAGAACACATGAACTAAATCTAAAATCAATCCTGTTACACACAACTACAGGTTGCTGCTCTATTGTTGAATGTTGTGACAGAACAAATGGTGAAGGCCATAGTTTCTGCACACTCTTGAGCACTCGCTGTGACCCACAGATTAGAGCCTCTTCTTAAGGTTTCTGTTTCTCTGCCTCGTGAAGTCTCCAGTAACTTCCTCCTTAAGAGGGTTGCTCATGTAACTGCACCAGAGGCTGTTTGGAGTGGATCAGAAGTTGTGCACTGAACGCAAACCTAGCCAAACCAAGGTGATAAAATGATCACCTGTCCTCCGCCCATTTGGACAAAGTCCAGGACTAAAACGATGTGAAACGTCCCTTAATGGATTCTTAAGGTCCATCATTCGTTAAAGAAATTGTCAAAATCCATAGGGTACTTTTGATGTAATCCTGCTACAAGACAAACTAACAGACAAATAAACGCTGGTGAAAAATTCCCATCCTTAGTAGCAATAAATATGCATCTGCATATAAAAATGTCATTATTGGAATAAAGAGTGGGAGTATGCATATGAAAGAGCTGTTTTAATCCAGATGGAAGAAACTAGATATGACGCTGGAAGAAAGAAAAAAAAGACAAACGAGTAATGTACATTTTTTACAATGGAAATAGAAAAATATAGGGCTCGTAAAGAAGAAAAGAGAGGACATTGGTTTAGAATGAGGACAGAAAACACTCCCATCCCTTTCATTGTTGTCAAAGGAATAGGCCGTCACAAGGACATCCTCTTTCCAATTGCATCCACATTACACAAAGATCCCAGATGTCTGCCACATAGAAAAGTCACAATCTTGTTTACACCTCCAACCACTCATCACACCTCTGCTGCCCACTTCGCTACCCCATCTTCCCTCAACAATTCTCTGGGTCATCATTTCATTCTACAGGCAGAGCTCCCAGATGGTCGAATCATCACAACAATGGAAGGAGTCATGCAGCTGTTCCTATTGTGTTTTCCTGTCTTTTCCAGTGCGTTTGATCAAGTCTATATACATAGTTCTGCTACTCCTAAGACAGAGCAACAGGAGTACAGATAATATAACTCTTCAATTACTGGAGTTTTTCTCAGCCTCAAGTGCAGCAGCATCAAGCATGTGAACAAACATCAATAGCGTATGCTGAGATATAAATCTAAATTTACATTAATTTTGTTTTAAGCACTAACAAGCAATTTAAATTACTCTAAATGGGGTCTTTGCAAAAGCTAGCAAACAGTCATCACTTACAGAGCACACATAACTGTAATAACACCTCTTTTAAGTTGCCGGATAAACCCAACCCTGACACAACAAAGTGGCTTGTCAGACACATTAATCATCAATATTGTTCAAGTCAAAGATGATAGCTTTGGAACTAAAGGCATAAGTAGGCTACAGTTCTTTATTTCTGCAGAACATGAAAGTCTCCAAATCAACGCTGCTATGTACACAGCGTCTGTGGGGACTTTATCATTTTTAGTAATTCTGCTTTCTTTATGTTTCGTTGTATCACAGACTCATTTAGTCACGATATGTAAAAACATACACTACATTTTATTTAACAGGGATATTTCAGTAATGTAAAAATGTTCAAATTACAAATGTATGTGTAGTTAGTCTTTATATGTTTTGATTCATTATAAAGAAATCTGGAGAATTTAAAGACTTTCTACTGCTGATCCCTATATATCTAGGGTAAAAAGAGATTTTAAATACAGCTTCTCTTTTTCCTTAGATAAAGAAGTGTAACACGAGTAAGAATAGTAGAATACACTCTAAAAGCTAAACAGTCTTAACTGGTTGATTGTAAGGCAAGGCAAAAAAAATGTATTTGTATAGCGCATTTCTTACAGAAAGCCGTAGTGGTCTACAGATTGCTTCCTGTGTACCCAACTGCTTCAATTTACCATGAAGTATTTAACATTAAAATGTTCAGTATTCCAGTTTTGCACACACACACATGGAGACAATGACCGCACATACTTTGTATGTGTTCTCTTCTGTCTTTAAAACAGCATTAGTGTGTGAACCAGCTAATGACTTCACCTCCTCAGTTTTAACTATAAGGGCATCCTAATTTTCCAGACAGACAGAGGAAATGTGTCTGACATTATTCAATTAGAGAGATATTGGTGTTGGAAAAAGTGCAGAAATTTGTTCTGGAGCAGGAAGACACATACAACCTGCTGGATTCGTATTTCTCTTTAGACAGTAGTTTGGTTCAACTCAATGTGCTTTACACAATCAAAAAGTGTAACAGAAAACATTTAACAGCTTAAAATATACATGAACATAATTTAAAATAATCAGTAAAATCATTTAAAATCATCAACAAACACACTATATTAACAACAACATGAGCAAAAATCTCCCTCACAATCATACGCAGTAGAGAAAAAAGTGCCTTTAACTTTGATGATTAATAAATGTTCTTATTGGATGCTGACTTCAGCTCTGCTGGCAGTTTGTTTCACGTCTTTGCAGCATAACAACTAAACGCAGCATCACCATGTTTACTGTGAGCTCTGGGCTCCACTATCTGACCTGTGTCCATAGATCTGAGAGACCTGCTGGGTTCATACCTGACTAACATCTCACTGATGGATTCTGGACCAAACCCATTCACAGATTTATACACCAGCAGCAGAACTTTAAAGTCTATTCTGAGGCTGACTGGGAGCCAGTGTAAAGACTTTTAAACTGGAGTAATGTGTTCTGATCTCTTTGTTCTGGTTGCAACATTCTGAACCAGCTGTAGCTGTTTGATGCTCTTTTGGGGGATTCCTGTCAGAAGACCATTACAATAGTCCAGTCTGCTGGAGATAAAAGCATGGACCAGTTTCTCCTGATCTTTCTGAGTCATTAAACCTTTCACATTCTGAAGATGTTCTTTAGGTGGTAGAAGCTGTTTTTGTGATAGATTTGATCTGATGCTGAATGTCAGATCTTAGTCAATCAGAACACCAAGGTTTTTGACTTGGTCTTTAGCTTTTAAAGACTCAATATACTTGCTGACAGCAGTCCTCTTTTCCTTGTTACCAAAGACAATCACCTCCATCTTGTCATGGTTTAGTTGAAGGAATTTTTCACTCATCCAGCAGTTTACTTTTTCTAAACAGTCACACAACACCTCAATGGGACCATAGTCATCTGGGTTCAGTGATAGATATAGTTGTGTGTCATCTGCGTAGCTCTGATAATCAACCTAACAGTTCTGTAAAATTTGTCCTAGAGGAAGCATATAAAGGCTAAACAGAAGGGGTCCAAGAACAGAGCCCTGAGGAACCCCACAGGACATTGTTAATCTGTCAGATTCAAAGTTTCCAATGCTTACAAAATAACTTCGCTTCTCAAAGTAGAACTTAAATCATTGCATTACTTTTCCATTTTGTCCAACCCATGTTTGCAATCTGTGCAAAAAATTAGTCTGCCTTTCTTTGACACTCACATCAATGGGAGGTTAAATCTATCCAAATGGCAGAAAGAAGCTTGGTCTGTCTCTGTGTCAGTCCTTGGTGTGCCTTGCCTTTCTGCCTGAAATGAGCTGGAATTCGCTCAAGCAACCCTGTACCGCATAAGATTTCATTATAGGACTAATGAAGTATGTTAATATCAAGGAGTTAAGCACACATTTTCAGGAGAGGCTCTGAAGTGGTTGCAGTTGTCTTGTACTACTTACAGAAGAGCAGTTAGGCTGTCAGCACTGATTTAGACAGCCTTGCTCATCCGCAGGCCCCCTGCAGACACTACCATCTAACAGCTGGTGGGCTGCACATACTCATATCACAAATTATGAATCAAAAGATCCCCGTCTGCAGAATGCCGACAGGACTTGGAGTCTCGTGTTCTTGTTCCAGATTTAGGTCATTCTTCTTGAAGCCAATAAAAAATGCCTCAGATGCTTTTTCTCACTGGTGTCTCTATTCATTTCCACCAAAAAAGCTGTTTTGTCGTCATTTAAAACCAAACCGATCCCTTCCAAATATTGTGCACCAGGATTTTTTTTTTTTGTAAAAAGACCTTTCTAAAATATAAAATTGCCTGAGATTGTTCTAACTTTTTATTGTAGTTTCCTCTAATCCTGAAAATTGTTATATCCTGGGCTAGGTGTTAAAGATGGTGCCTTCTTTTCTTCTCATCCCACACAAAAGAAAGAAAACCAGCAGCCAACACACACAAAACTACCATTGCATCAACAAAGTACAGCCATATAGGAAAACGGTGCAAAACACTGGCAAACAACAAATGATCAACTCTTTATGTTAAACTATAGCCCATTAACACAGCGTAAACAAAAAGATACTACTACTGTTAATTAGCAAATGAAACCCTTAAACCCAAAATTGTTGAGCTTCGGTTTGCCAGATGCGTATTTACAAATAAAGTACTGCAGGGGCTACAGAAAAAACGATGAATACCACATGAAAAACGTATTCACCGCAGTGTTTACCACACACACACACACGTACACTCTGAAAAACATGATGAGAGTGTGATCCTGAACAAGCCCCCATATATGTTTTTGGCCAACCCCAAAACTTAACTCTCAAAACAAACCTTAAGTAGTTATGTAGTAGATACCACTCAAACCCTCGACAATACATCTTGTGACGTTTCATCCCATCTTTACAAAATACACTTACAAGTAGTATAAGAAATTCAGCTTGATAATGCTTATTTTGATGTTAAAACAAATGGTAGTACACAGGGAAGTAGTGGATTACATTCATTGAAAGGTGTAGTAATTTCTTTTGGGTTATTTCCACGAATTCTGACTTGGTTGATCCAGTCCTGGCATCACAGCCAGCCTTGGCAAACCCAATTTGCTGTGCCTTTCCACTTCAAACTGGCTGTCTCTCTCATTTTCTTTGTTCAGCCCAGGCAGAAATGTTGAAGTGGGGAACTGAGCAAGACTTGCTGCTTTGATGTGTTCTTAAGAAAGAAATCTGCCTTTCATAAGCGTTTCTGCCTATAGGACCGGTACTGATCGGAGGATGTACCAGAAAGAGTATAACTTTAACTGTGTCCTCACTAGGGGACTGTCATGATGGGGTGCAACATCTGATACTCTCATACCTGGAAGAGAAAAAGACAGAGGACTAACCTGACACATGCATTAGCCATGAAATATGTTCTATGTTGAAGACTCATATGTGTTGAAGATTTTCCATGAACTGCTTTTACTTGCTCACTGGATTCTGTGGCACAAATAAAATCTATGGAATGCTGTTTGTCAAAGTGTGTCCAGCTGAGTGCAAATTCAATGATATTCCAGTAATTTAAAAAAATGCACCATTACTAGATGAAGTGAAGAAATTGGCTACTTTTATTACAGCAGAGGCCACAGAAATACAGCAATAACACAGGAACAAAAGGTTTCTATGTGTATTT
Source organism: Gouania willdenowi (assembly GCF_900634775.1). NCBI lineage: Eukaryota > Metazoa > Chordata > Actinopteri > Blenniiformes > Gobiesocidae > Gouania > Gouania willdenowi. The sequence continues at coordinate 50,812,104 of NC_041049.1, forward strand.
GTTGTCATTTTGTATATTTTTCTGTGTGTTTATAGTTGTTTTGTATTTTTGCTTTCATTTTGTGTTTTCTTGTTATTTTCTGTGTTTTTTGACTCATTTTGTGATTCTTATTTTCTCATTTAGTGTTTGTTTATTGCTCTTTCGGGTGTTTTTACTGTCACTTGGTGTATTTTTGGAGTCATAATTTGACTGCATGTTTTTGGTCAGAACTTGAAATGTGTATGAAATTAATCATATAATAGATCATTACTATGAAACAATGTTGGAGAATTGATTATAAAGCCATTGATCATGTGCTGAACTATAAAGTTAGAAATTAGTGCTCACGTGTCTTTTCAACAGTTCAGATGGCTTCATTATACAAAACAGTCAGGTGCTTTACACTCTTTAAATGAATGCCAAATTTGAAAAATGTAAAGCCACAGGGCCTTAACTGTTAGAATAATTAATTTTGTCAAATATTTTCTTATGAGCTGGAAAATGTTCAATCTCAAACTAAACTGCAATAAAATATTGCAATTTAGTTTGTAAGTCTAAAAAAAAGGTCATTTACTCAGTCAGTATGCATGCAGTGCAGTCATTAAGTCTGCAGAGAGGCTCAGCACTACAAACAGTGTGTATTTGTCACCGTCCAACATCTCAAGGTCAGCCATCCAACCTGCCTGGAGGAGGGAGGCGGTCCAAATCTAATATCGAAGCTCTGACCTCTGCAGCTTTGACTGAAGTTTTACATTTGAGTGTGTGTGTGTGTGTGTGCGCGTGTGAGTCGCAATTCTCAATTTTTAACAGTGGCCACAGGCAAGTAAAAAGTCACAGCTCAGGAGGTGCAGTGCAATAATCAATGAATCAAAATAAGAAAATTGTCTAATATTGTAAATAAAACAACATGAACCATTTGCATCAAGGAAGCAGATCTTAAAGGCATATGTTCTAATTAGAAATGCCACAATTAATTATAGATCATAGATTAGTTCCACCGACGACCACTAGAGGTCAGTGGGTAGTTAGGAGAATGCTGGCAGCAAAGAATGCTGCACTTTTAAACCTAGAACTTGATCACAGCATGCATTGTTTTTTGACCTTTCCATTGATAAGAAAGAGACTGATAGCTACACAGTGGTTGCGAAATCTAATCATAGATCTGATTAAGTTCTGAAATCTGATTACCAGATCTAACTCAGAGTGTGATTTAATCGTCAAAAGGCTTTATGTTAATGTGCTACCTACAGTATGTCCTTCCAGAGATCTCAGCTCACATTATGTATGAGAAGGAACCAGGACAGGCCAATGGTACAGAGTAGACTCAAGAGAGGAGCTCCCCCGGCTCTGCTGGCCTGGACTGAAAGACTTCTTTGGCTCACAAAGGAGGGCTTTTTTGCTAAGGTGCTTAGCAAAGCGCTCAGGTCGTTGATATGCAAGGCGACAGGGCAGTCCACAGCTCGCCTGCTTAGAGTTAATTAAGCTGCAGACCCAGTTGGCAGGATCCCCCCTTCAACCGACCACCACTCCCCTGTTACATGGAGCGTTGACACCAGCATTCCTTCAGACTGGATCTCATGTCACTCTGTAGATTATTGATGTCCTGCACCGAAAGGATAATCTTAGAAATACTTTAACTTGATTATATATTTAAATCAGAATAACTGCATGTATTGCCAATTTTTACTCATTGTTTTTATTTTTAATTGCCTTTGTGTGTCTTTATTGAATCCCAACATTTTGACTTAACACCAAGCCAGAGTTAGTCACACGCATGCACACACACAGACACACACACACACACACACCCACACACCCACACACACACACACACACACACACACACACACACACACACAAATGTTATTTCTAACTCCCAGCTAGAAGCATCCTGAACAAGCCCTCAATTATGTTGTTGACTATACCAAAACTCATCTCAAAGGCTAGTTAAGATTGGAGAATACACACACACACACACATGCTTGCGCGCACATGCACACACTAATGTTATTTCTAACTCCCTGTATGTTCGATGGTAGCTAAAAGTATCCTGACAAGCCCCCAATAATGTTGTGGCTCATACCGATAATCATCTCAAATGCATATTAAGATTGGACGCAACACACGCACACACTAGTGCGGGTGCACACACATGCACGCACTTTCTTTGTCCTGCTTAATGTTTCATCCAAATATATCTGTGAAGGCAAAGAGGGCATGCTCAATCAAACAGAGGACAGACTCCCAAGCGGCCTTCCATGACTCTAATTGTGAATTCATCACAGACAGAACAGATCAATATGGCACTCTTGACTCAATGCAACAATGAATGATCTGAAGTTTGTCCTGTCGGAATTTCTTTAATACCAAGGGGGATTAGACATTTCCATTTGTGTTTGAACATGGCAAGACTTCACTCTTCACCATATTTAGCTGCAAGAAAAAAGGAGGAGGAGAGAAAACTTCATCCTCCTTTTGTCTTTTTTCCTCCTAAAGACTTCACCTTTGTCATACAAAAACTTGAACAAACACGTACACGTCGCACAGTTGGGCTGATGTCTCTTCTGCGTTAATCTGACCTTGCTTCTTTTGGAGAGGAGGCTGTGCCAAGGTGGTGAGAGATGTGTGAACCATTAAATCTGTGGGAGCTTACTCTATCACAGAGCTTCCCATGGCTGCTCCCTGGAAATGCTGATCTGTAATAGTAGCTCTCTGCCTAATGTGCTGTATAGTATTTAGGGAAACAGTGGGGGTGGTGGCGGCTGAAAAGCAAAGAGAATAAACACAAAAAAGGGCTAAAGATTTTTTGTTCAGGATGCGATGGCGTTCACGTGGTCAGCTTTATATAGAGACAACATTCTGCTGTGGTACGATATTGATAAAAAGACGAATGAGGATGCACCCTTTTCTTTTTCTTCAAACATTAAACATAATGAAATAACAGCCTAAAATGATGTTGATGTTTAAACTTTGATTTTCAAAATTTGCTTTTCTGCTTAAAGTACCATTTGAGCTAAAGTGTTTGTACTGAATCACCTCGATAAAGGCCTGAAGGAGTGACTGCTTTTCTTTTTCTGTGTGATAGACTCTTCAATTTGTAGAAGAGCATCTTCCCAGTCAGTCACAGCGACTGCTTCTCTGCCATGGTGCAGCTAAAGAGCTCTATATGAGAGCTTTACCAATACAACTCCTCTATTCATTCCATTCTCTCCTGTTACTGAGAATAAAGTCATTCAGTTTTATTATTTTCTAAGAAGCATGTATTTGGGCAAACCCAAAAGCAAACACCTTCAAAGGCACATGCTAACAGGAGCTAAATTATGACACACACATACCAATATACACAGAGAGAGTTCTGGTCTACAATTTGCATTTTTTTTATTTATTTTTATTATTTTGTAGATGTGGTTTCTGAAAGAACGTCTCGATGTCCCGCCCTAAACCGCTCCACTTCCTCCCCTGCCTCTGCCAATCTACCAGAAGCCACGCCTCTACTTTTCTGAACGCGCATCACGAAACATAACAAGGTCTCATCGGGTCTCATTGATATAGGTTTATAGTCTTTTGGCAATGGACATTTCTGAGGAAAGTGCCAAAATCATATTTACCTGTTTGCTGTTGTGACATGTGCATTCACTTTGATTGACAGTCTCAAAAACAGGAAGTTGAAGCCTATTGGCTGGGCGATCGCCGCACTTGTTTCCATTTGTATAGGGGTCTATAGGACGAAGGAGGGACTTACTGTATATACATTAATATATATAAATGACCACCGGGAGTAGACACTGGTAAAAGACTAGTTAGGTATTTTTTCGCATTTCAAAAGAATGATGCATAAACATAGATTTCTCAGAAACTCCGGATATAATCTTTAAGTAGTAAGAAATTACCAATCCCTTTATATTTTGGGGAGTGTTCATATTTTTTTGAGTTTGGAGGGACTGAGGTATCAGGAATTAACCTAAAGTAATGTAGATAATGATTTTTTTTTGTTGTAATTTTCAAATATATAATGAACAAAATCCGCAGACCAAAGTGGAGGCTCTGACGGGCAGGATTGGGGCTGTGGGCCTTGAGTTTGACACCTCTACTCTATGAGAGAGAGAGAAAGGGAAAGAGAGAATGGGATATTTGGACAACTATAAATCCATTTTTCTGCTGGATTTTTCTTTTTCTCATTTCCTCCTTTGTCATTGGTGATACCCATTATTTCCCTTTGATCTGATGAAGACTTCTGTTAAACACACGACAAAAACCTTGACGAAATAGAGGCTAAAAAAAACCCACCTTATTCAATCCAAAATATGCAACACACCCACTGTTCATCTCAAATTTTTGCATATTCATCATAAGACTAATGCAATTATCAATACTGTAATCTATTTGGCGGTCACATGGTGCAGAAAGTCATTACTTGTGAGCCTTCTTTAATGAACAAATCTAATGAAGTGCAGTAATATGTTGGAGGCAAGATATCTTTCACCTTCGGGGGTGTGTGTGTGTGTGTATGCGTGCATGTGCTTGCGTGTGTGTGTAACAGAGTATTAGGGATTGTGCGATCAGGGTGAGTCAACGACTTAAGTGGTTTTACGGGTGACATTTTTCAAAAGACAAAAGAGGAAAAAACAGCCAGAGGAGAAACTTGGAAGGAAACGTAGGATAGAAAATGAAGAGCAGATGCTACAGATTATATCAATGCTTTGTACCTGCTGAAACATGAATGTCATGCAAAAAGAACAGAGAGGTCTTGGGATAGAATAAGAGAAGAGGAGCGGTGTTCAGGTTTGTGGTGCTGCTTCAAATCCAAATAATGAGAAAAGTTCTTGCCATTGTCACCAGAAGTAATCTTGTGGATCTCTAACATTAGCGTCTCATTAGATAAACATATAACATCGTGACATTATATAGATTTATACACTCAGGGGAATGGAACCCTTGCAAGACTCTTGGAACCTTTGTCATGAATAATTCATATGCATTGGCAATTCTTTTTATTATTATTATTTTTTTTTTTGCTGATGTGAAAGTCCTTGGATGTGCATTTATAGGACTTGATGTGCAGGACTTTGTTTAAGGAGCAGTATGGGATGTGGCAGAACCCTATTCATGTAATGGGCCTTGTCTGTCTTGTGTCTGCGCTGCAGTTTTCTTAGAAATTTCTCAGAGAGAGAGAGAGAGAGAGAGAAAAAAGAAGAGGTTTGATGGTGCAGCAGTGGAAGTCTTGACCAATGAAAAGACCAATTACTATGTGGGATCCCTCACTGTGTGCTCAGAGTAGAAGCATAGTGATGGCATTTACGTACAGCAAATAGTTTATTTACTTTTTATCTGTTTATTCATTTCGGACTAAAAATAAAACAACAATTTTAGGCTATACAGTTCCATGACAAAGCATTTCACATGACTAAAGAGGAGTAGGGAGAAGAAGCTTTCTGAGTCCGACTCCCACGTACTCTCCCTTTATAATAACCACAATGTTCTTCTATTACTCCTCACCCACTCAGCCCCTCATTCCTTCACTCATTCATCCTCCCATTCATTCTGAGGTATTCCAAAGTCGAGGGTGGACAGCCAAGTGAAAAAAAGACACTAATAATACTATCTACTAACAAAGAATAAAAATGTACTTACACTTAGATCTCCTACTGCTGTTAAAACAAAAAAACAACATTCTGACTAAAATTTTCTCAGAATTACACTACACACACATACAAAATCAGAATCAGAATCCGGAGGAAATAGCTTTCATTACAGCCACTTAAGAAAAAAAAATCACAAATAAAAGAATAAAATGTTTAACAAAGATGAAAGAAAGAATAAACGTTAAATAAGTGTATTATTAAGTAAAAGACTGTTAAAAATAACATACATTACAGTGGTAAAAAATAAAGATAGATTGATAATAATAATAATGATTATAATAATACAAATATACAAATTATGTACAAATATGATACAGATGTTTACAAAAATAATACAAATGTACAAATATGATACAGATGTTTACAACAGGGATGCTAGAAGTACCCTGAACAAGCCCCCACATACTGTATGTTATGGCCTATACCGAAACTTATCTGAAAAGCCTGTTGAAATAGGAAAACACACACACACACACACACGTGTCATTTCCAACAACCTGTATGTGTAAGGGTAGCTAGAAGTATCCATGACAAGCCCCCAAATACGGTATCTTATGGCCTATACTGAATCTCATCTCAAAGGCTTGTTAAGATTAGAGGCAACACACACATAATGATAATGATAATAAAATATTGCTTAGTAAACAATGAAAAACCATAAATTTCACTTTGTATCAATCCTCTGTCACACACGTATTACACACATGCCCTATTTTTACAGAAAGCGCAGCAGCAGCCACTCCATTACCTGACAGCCCTGATCTGCCACAGCATCCACCCGCTGCCTTCCAAGCCCTCACTGACTCTAAAAATCTAAAATAGCTTTTACAGTAACCATCAACCGATGCATCCCTTAATCTCTTCAAGGAGATCCATTACCATATTAATAATGAGATGAGAAGCGGTCATAGATTAAACCCAGCAATAAAGAAGCCTGCCAGGCACTCACAGTGAGTCATTTTAATGACAGTGTGATAATTATAACTGCATGTGTCAAAATTGACAGACAGCACCCCTGCAAGTCTTCATGCACACACGCACACGCACACACACATGGCCTCTTTAACTTCTTCCTCCAGATGCTAAATATAGAAATAGTCTCAAACTTGCCCACATCATAAATATACATTTGCAGAGACAAGCTTCAGGTTTCAATGCAAAGAAAACGCAAACAAATTGATCCAAAAAAAAATTCAATTTATTTCCATTTAACAAACAACCACCAAATGTTGTAGCGATAGAAACAAGCGTGAGGATACTCTAAGCAGGAGTTATCAATAAGCTGAAAATCTCCCAGATATTATATGGTACACACAGTTTTCTGTTGCTCTGTGTCTGATAAGTTTGTATTGAGTTCATTGGATTGTGCTCTGTGGCACAGCGGGTAAGAAATGAGGGAAAGACAGTCTCTACAGTACATAGAGCACAAAAACATGAGGCCATACAAACATTTCTGGGAAAAACAAGCTTTTTGTAACTCGTAATTATGTGACTATATGATAAAATGAACACAGAGACAATTGGGGAACCAACCCGACATAACTGAGTCAAATTTCATAAAGATTGGTCAATTACCAACCGAGATATGAATTTTTGAAAGTTCGCCAAGAGAGGATTTTCTATTTTTTAAACTAATCCAGAATCAATTGATTGATCTGGATTCCCTCCAAAATCTTTCATGACCTACAATCTATCTTTGGTTACATTTTTGACAAAATCCATTAAGTACTTTTGATGTAATCCTGCTAAAAGACAAACAAATAAGCAAACACTGTAAATAAACGCAGGTGAAAATATTACCATAGAAAAATCAAACAATTGAATTGAATTCCTTTTTTTGTAGGTGAGATAATATTTTATTCATATGACAAATACCATTCTAATGTTTTCCCTCTGCGATGGCGCCCTGACCAGGGTGTACCCCCGCCTAGCGCCCATTGATAGGTGGAGATAGGCACCAGCAGACCCCCACGACCTTGAAACATGGAGTAAGCGGGTCAGTAAAAAGATGTTTTATTAAGATAGATTAATGTGATCTATACCTTAGAATCTCAGTAATAATATATTGAATTTGTTGCATTTCCTTTTATCTGAAAATCTATTCACAGCACAAACATACATGACATGTGAAGGTCAGCTATATCTCTATCCTCAGCTTCTCGGGGCAGCTCAACAGGAGTATTCCCTTACATTTCTAAACGGTAATGTGTCTCAGGTATTGGATAACCCATTCTTCTTCCTATAAGCTGCCAACCAGTTTTGAGTTGTCTTGCTCGGTGTAGCTTTTTTCACCTGGATCATGACATTTCAACAAATTGACAAATAGGCTGTAGTCCTGGAATCAAATTAGCAATGGCTCGATTAGAGGCTGACCCCTCTGCTACCTGAACCCTGATTGGCCCATTTACTGTCCAGAGTGTGTGCACTGCCTGTGCATGTAGAGGCAAGAGTGCATGGACAGCTCTGTGCCTCCTAAGCCTTCCTCCCTTGCCTTCTCTTTCTTTTGTTCTGCATGTGTGTGTGTGTGTGTGTGTGTTTCCCTGACCATCTGTATGTCTTTATGGAAGGCTGTAATTGAGTGGTGGAGGACAGGGCTCAGCCCTGCAGGGAGGCAGCTGGAGTTATTGAGGGATGAGCAGTCTGCCTCTGGGAACCAATACCTACCTTTTGCGCTTGGAAGAAGGCACAAGAGGTGGGGGTGGAGCGACTGAGGAATATTGGGAAAGACTTAGAGCAAGAGAGAGAGAGAGCGAGAAAGAGAAGTAGGTGCTCTTTACTTGCAGAAGAGCGAAAGGAGGTGGGGATTGAACCTATCTGGGAAATGCAACTCCTGCAAAGCTGGAGGAAAGAGGAGGGGTAGAGGACCAGTGAAGGGCTGAGAACAATCCTTTGGGAGCTGCATCTTCTACTTAAGCTGAACACACTAGAGCTGTGATAGACAAGCTGGGGATGAGATGTCAGCCTGCTTGTAGAACTAATAATTTTATGATGTGTTATTACTTTTCTTTCTTTACACGTGTTTGACTGTAAGTGAATTGTCCTGATTGTTCTTTACTACTTCAATGATGACACTGAATACTTTCCCCCAATTTGGTCATGGTTCATGGACTTTTCATCTGGTAGAGTCATAGCAGTATAATACAACCCAGTCTCACTGTATATTAACACATGAACGTGAGCTTCTAATCTCCACTCCTGCCTGATGTTCGAGGTTACGTGCGCACTGTTCTTATGGTGACCTTGTGGCCTTGACATGCAACGTGGGGAAATGTAGTTTTATGGAATTAACAATTGGACCAAATTAGTTTGATGTGTTTTAGTGCGGGCAAGATTCAAGGTGAAATTCACTTAAGCCCCAGGACAACTAAGCCCCCTCAGAAATTACAGTTTACTGTTTTATAGGCATAATATAAAAATGTACCACATTCATGTTTAATATGCACAAGAAATATTTAAATGTTTTCTTTGTTATTTGTCTTGTATTCCCTGCACCACTTAAAGGCCTTGAAAATCCACAAAGTCCACGAATTATTCTAATTTATTCATAAATAACAATTTTGACTACAAAACTAAACGTGTGCTCTATATTTCAGTACCTTTCTTTGTTCTCTGTAGAAATGGCAGAAAATAATAACTAATGTGGCCCAAAAGACACAATATGGAGAGTAGAATTTTTGTATAAACAAACAGAAGAGACAGATGATGATTAGCCTGAGCAGAGCATGGAAGGAAAGGAAAATGCTTCATGCTGTTTGATGAAAAGTTATGAGACATTGATTGTTCACACACAAACGTCACACCTTTGCATGATACACTCCTTCAGGCACGCAGAGATCCAGAGAGCCTGCTGAGGAGACACGTGGATCCATCAGTACCATGTCAATGGACAGAGATGAGAATAGATGGTAAAGACATTACTGTGTAGCGGATAACAACCTTTTTATTTTATTTTTGTTTTTTTATTTATTTATTTTTTCTACAAGAAGTGTAATCATTATGAGACAGCAATGCATGTTTTGTTATTGCAATAAAATAAATTGATTTATTTTATTGCTTAATTGTGACCATCACCAGCCCTCCCTAAGGAGGGGTAAGAAATCTTTTATTATAGGGAGGATATAAAAAGGGAGAGCAGTGTTACACCTAAGTGGTGAGGGAGGGGGAGGGGAGCAGGGAGGAGAGACTCAAGGTAGGAAATAGAAAGGGTGGGGAAGAATAGATTGTTTTACAGTGAGGGTGAGATGTGAAGTAACAATACCTTTTTAAAGGGTCTGATTTGGCAGGCCAAGTACAGACTTGTCCACAGTACAAACAAACTTCATGATTTCTCGATGGAGTTTTAAAAATATTGTTAGACCAACAAAACTGCAAACAAAATATATTCTAATTTGAAAAAAAACAACAAAAAAAAAAACCAAAGACAAGATCACTCATGTTAGTGGAATGGAAAGATTTGGCAGCACTTAAACACTGTGCTGAGTGTATAAGGTGATAAGGTTTCAGTGAGTTTGACAACTAAAAACTGTGACATAAGCCTTCAGGAACATGAGCATCAGAACTTGATGGAGCAACAGACAAAAAGCAGCTTGGCCAGATGCATATGTTTTCATTTATGTGTTTAAATTACATACCACAGCAACAAATTGCACCACACTGCACAAAATAAGCAATCATTTAGTCGAATCAGTGTAAATAATATCTCAGATTCTGTTAAGGGAACTAAATCCTTGTTTTGTATAAGAAAAATAAAATCTGTACAGATTGTTTATGACGCAGTAAAACCTTTCTACAGCAGAGGACAAGCCAACAACATCAAAAGAGACAACAGGGGACGGGACCCGGATAAGCAAACTGCTTCTCTCGTCTCCTTTTTCGGCATGTACAAAAAAAAGAAAAAAAAAAAAAAAAAAAAAAAGTAACCATGTCGGAAATAAACTGAATAAATAAATAAATAAATAAATAAAATAAATAAAGAAGAACACTTTCTTCCTCTATCGTGCAACATACATCGTGACATTAACACGTCACAAGATATATCATCAACTGTACAACGGTCATCTGCAGTAGACAGAGTCAATGACCAAAGGTCTCAACTGCTGCCAGAAAATGTAAACATCCCAATATTCTTGAAAAAGAACATATCCATACCACAAATCTGGGCTGTATAGACTGTTCTAGTTTGACATTTTAAAAAACTTGTTTTTAATTTATTCATTTATTTATTTAAAGAATATCATGATGATGACATGATTTGTGTTTAATTCTAGACTGGCATGAATTGTCAATCTCTGTTTTGCGTTCTATTTACATAGTGGCAGTTTTTGTACTTTAAATAGGAAAGATTGATCTATGTTTGCATCTATTTTATATTTTATATTCACTTGAGTTGAAAAGGTCATACACAGAGTACGTATGCAAATATTTTCAGAGTTAAAGTCAAATAAAGGCATTGTTATTCTTTAAGCTGCATTTAAAAAAGACAAAAATATGGCAGCTAGCTGTCACTCAGCTTAGAGCCTAGTAACAACTATAATAAAGTTAAAATAAAGTGATGACTTTGACTCTCTACGGCTAGACAGATTAAACACAAACTTGTCAAAGTTATATTTCTGCATCTTGAATGATAAAAAAAAACAAAAAAAAAACAATGACGTAGTCAAAATATGTGTTTAATATTTAATGTATATTTTCTCACCAAACACTGAAAGAAACAGACAGACTGTATATTGGTTTATACAATTTGACACATGTAGGGGAATAAAAAAGGTTGGAACCACTGGGGTGAGCTGAATCCTGTCTAATCAGCAAGTTTAGGCAGAGAAGTCCCAGCTTTTCCAGGGTCTGTAGCCTGATTATGCAAGCAGAAGATCTGGTGCTAAGCAACGCACGACCCAAAGCCGGCCCCATGCAGACACAAAGCCTCAAGAGTCTTCTGTTATATTTTTATTATAGAAAAGTTTAATATGTACAGTATATAACTAAATAAAGAGCAACTATTGGATTACACATCTTTGTTTACAGTTGATTTACAGATTGTGACATTTTTTACTCGCTCTCATATTGCAAAGGATTTTATGTCTCAGTCCTTTTATGGTAGAACGTATTTATTGTGTTAACGTCAAGCACACACTCTGTACTTCTCTTGGCTGTAGCCGGAGACGCTTCATCTTCCTGTGATCATAGTTAGAATAAAACAGGCATGGAGGAGAGAACTGAGCTGTATATCAAACATGTCTTACGCACATAGCAACTGTAGTCTAGAAGGTGAGTTTATGGTGTATGTAAAGCCATAGTGACTCCCACAGACCATAACATGTACAGGGCTTTAAAAGTTATTTGTTGCACTGTTTTGTTGCCACAGTCAAGGTAAATCGATATCACTTGTTTTGTCTGAGCTAGTGAAATCCATTTAACGTCATGATGAATACACTTAATCACATAATCTGTTACACTTTTTATACCTAAAGCAAAACACAATGCAATGTTTACAGAAAGACAATTTGTGGAATAAATTGTAATTTGTGATCCTTCCCCGTGGACCTGAATAAAGATGTGTTCAGGAGCTCAGATGTATTGTATTTTCTCATAAACAACTCAAAGAGAAAGATATGAATGCCACAGTTCTATTGCCTGGGTTTGTAGTGCTGTGCTCAAGACCACAGTATCCGAGACCAAGACTTGCCCGAGACCTGAATGCATTAATACCATAAAAACCTATTTCAAAAACCATGACAAGGTTAAGCAGATAGAGAACATTCTCTTTTTAGTTTTAGTTTCTTTTAAATACATTTGACAGACCAAAAAAGGTGTCTACAACTCTATCGAAGCAGAATCTCAACTCTTAACAAATGTAACTAAATTCTTGGAAAAATGTAACTCTTGCAGTTATTAAAGGGATCCTTCACTGTTTTTACAAACGTAGCCTAAAACCTTTGAAATGTCCTTATAAGAAGATCTATGCCTCTCAAAACGCATTATTTTGCACCATATTTGTTTTATTGACTTTTAAAACTGGCACTACTTTACCCAGTGTGCCGCCATGTTGAAATGATGTCATCATTGGTGACGTGACGTGATTAGCCCCTTTTAGTCCATTGAGTTCTGTGCTGCTTTAGGTTGCTCTAAAAATCAGTAAAAGTTAAACAAAAAGTTGATGTATGTTGCATGTAAATACAGGCAACCACGATCAAACTGCTGCTCTACCATCACTTATATTGCTTCTCTGAGCAGCAGTCCGGTCCTGGTTGCCTGTATTTACATGCCCTTGGAGCTCTTCTTCTCTTCTTCATGCCGTCTACAAAACAGTAGAGTTGGAACTGTGCGGTCACGGATTTTGTTTATCAAATTTTGGTAAACAAAATCCTTACTGATTTTGAGAGAAACCTAAAGCAGCACAAGGTTTCAACGGAAATTTCAACATTAACAAATTAACCAATCACTGTTCTACCAACTATGTCAGCTCCAAACTATTTAAGTTGTAAAGTCCAACTTCAAACATGTTGCAAGTATAGTAAATGTCACTCATTGTTAACTGCTGGAAGTGAAAATATTTGATTACCGTAATAACAATGATAATAGTAATTATAAGGATGGTAATCTCATGATAAATGCAAGAAAGGTCTGAGTGCGTGTTTGTGTGGAGCGAATATCTCCCCACCGCTGTGGCTGTTCAAGCTGAAACTTTGTCAACAGCTTCCAAGTACACCAAGTGTGAGCATCCGTTATTTTGGAGTAATTTGGTCATTTCAAATGTTTATTTTAATTTCATTTTGCCCGGACGGCAAATTCATGTTCACCCAGACGTGTGAGAATAATTTCCTTTTAACAGGATTGAATACATGTACAAAAACATTGAAGTATTTATTCAATAGGATCAATCACCCAAAGCTTTTATACAATAAACCTTAGGTCTTAAAAGTCTTAAACCATGTTAGGAAGCAAAAACTCCCTCACAACTAAAATGTTGAATAATTGTTAAATGTAGATTTCAAACATGTATTTAATTTGTTTTGCAAGTGAGAAATTGTGTTTAATATATTTTGTAAAATTCTTGTTTTATTACAATTATGAAGGGTTCAGTTTTGGTTAAAGAAATGAGAGGCATTGATTGAGGAGGCGGAGCCTCGGGCCTATAAAAGCAGGAAGTGAAGGTGAGGAAGAGAGAACAAGCCAAGATGGCTCCTGCAGCACACATGGAGAGGGAAATGTCTGAGCAGGTCTGAATTGAACCCCTTGATGGAGTATTTGTTTTTGATGATTCTCTCCTTGTTTTTCCTGTTGTTTAAAGAAGATATGCTGTCTGGACTGAAAGCAGAAAATAAATGGACTTATTTTTTTTAAACCTGAATTGCTCCCAGTGACTTTGTCCTAAGCTTGCCATGACACAACCTTTTGCCTTGTAACAAACCACTTTTCCAAGCGATTCGATTAAGACAAGAGAAAGAATGACAGCTTGCTGTGTTGACCTACCCTCAAGCCAAAAACTAAAGTTTTCAGAAAAGCGAGTCCTGCTTCTGTCATATGAGTTTTGCATCTTCATCCACCCACATATATAGTGCTAGCTTGTAATCTGTATAACTACAATAAATAATACTCAGTGATCCATTGCTTTTTCCACTACAGGAATAATCCTGCATTATCATCAGCAGGGAGAAAAAGCTTTGGGTAAATCCATAAACAAAATTATCATCCCACATGTAATCGTGCAAAGTGTGGAACACGCTGTATTTCCACAGTGATGGCTAGTGAATAATGGCATGTGACAAAAACACCCACAAGCAAAGTGTAATGCACTTCAGGCTCCATGAGTGCAAAAGGTTTATTAATGATGTCACTTTATCTGTTCAAAAACCCTGAAAAAAAAAAAGGACTGGAGGTGGAGAGGGATAAGTGAGACACACAGTTCCATAAATCCTGTTCTTGGTTTCTGGAAATGTTGTTGGTTTCCATGAGCATTGTAAGCTGCAGGCATGTCTGTAAATCATTCACAGAAAGGCAGAACTGATATAATTGCTTTGTAATTCTCGTGATGCCCCTCCGGATTACCCATGTCATAGCTTATTGCTTTTTTATTGTTAAGTGTCTTGTAAAAGTAGCATCGGATACATGACCATTGATTTGTGCGTGGGCTAGCTAAGCTCCCCAGATGGTTGCTATGGCTGATGCATAAGCAAAGCACACACCCTCGTGCAACAAAGTGAAAGGAGCATGTGGAGACGGTCACGTGGACGCGAGGGTGCCAGGATCAGATCTCCTCGAGACCCCCACTTTGGCCCACTGAGACACCAATGAATAAATGGATGCATCCAGATGGGCAGGAGAGAAGGTGGGAAGAATCTCTGAGAAGGAAAGAAAGAAAACAATGGAATGAGAGGAGGAGAAATAACCCTTTTACCTGCAGCGGTGAAGACTAAAATATCAATTCTTGTCACATGTGGATGAATGTGTGCATGTGCATGTGTGCAGAGCATTGTCAATGTTAGCTTAACATACGTTCCCACATCCTGGCTGGTGGTCCGTCACAGTTACACCACCACACAGATACGACACACAGGCTTATCACACAGAGGTGATTAATGAGCAGTGGCCCTGCAGACTCAGAAGCCAAAATCATCTATGATTACGTTAAGTTAACCAAATCTGGATTTTGCTCCGCAGGCACAAATTCTTCCTCGCTCATTTATTAACAATACCTTCTGAGAACATCAGGTATTTCACAATCACGAGTCCAGTATGAATAATCACTGATTGATCAGAGAAAAGGAGAAACTTATAAAATTCTTTTTTTTGGGGTCAAGCAGTGTTGGGAATGTTACTTTAAAAAAGTCTTTAGTTATAGTTACTCACAGCTTGTTCCAAAAAGTAACTGAGTCAGTAACTGAATTACTCTATAATAAAAGTAACTCATTACCAAGGAAAGTAACTATTTGCGTTACTGAAAAAAAAAAAGTTGCTATATGTCAAATAATTCAGATTTTTTAAATGCGTGTGTCATTATGAGGTGTTTCATCAAATTTGAGTTGCTTACAACGGATGTCGACAAAGTCTTCTCCCCTGGATATAATGAACACTTCACATGCACGTTCTTGTTTTTGACCAGAATTAATTTAAAGTAGTGTTGGTATCGCCACCTTAAAAATGACAACTTTTCATCAGACTGCTCCACGCTCACCATCTCTGCTGCTTCAAGTGTGTGTGTGTGTGTGTGTGCGTGTGCGTGTGCCTGTGTGTGTGTGTGTGTGTGTGCGTGTGTGTGTGTGTGTGTGTGTGTGTGTGTGTGTGTGTGTGTGTGTGTGTGTGTGTGTGTGTGTGTGTGTGTGTGTGTGTGTGTGTGTGTGTGTGTGCGCTGGCACATGTGTAAAAACACTGTCTCTGATTGGCTACCATGAAACATGATGCCACCTTAGCCAATCATAATCGCTCACCTTGTTTTTAACCCACCTCTTCACTACAGCTGCGTATGAAGCCAGGGATGCTTTCGGATAAAAAGTTTATTCAATCAATGCATGTAACGCACCGTATTTAACGTTCAGTAACGATAACGGCGTTGTAACGGCATATAAAGTAGTTATTTAGATTACCCCGTTACTGAAAAAAAAACGCCGTTACATAACGCCGTTATTTTAAACGCCGTTATTTTAAACGCCGTTATTCCAAACACTGGTGTCAAGTGACCAGATCAAATTTTTTTAGAAGCAGTGTGAACACTCAAATCTGATCCGTATCTGATTTTTTCAAATGAGATTCAATTCAATTCAATTCAATTCAACTTTATTTATATAGGGCAAAATACAACAAAGTCATCTCAAAGCGCTGAACAAAATATAAAAGCCATAATGAGAAAGAAAGAATCCAACAAGATCCACATGAATAAGCGTTTAGCGACAGTAGGAAGAAAAAACTCCCTCTTTTTTATAGGAAGAAATCTCTAGTGAAACCAGGTTCAGATGTGGCAGCCATTCTCTTTGACTGGTTGGGGTCAGCGAACAGAAGGACAAACAGAATAGGATAGAAGGATAGTCCAGCCCAGTGTCCCAGACGAGTTGAGCCGATTTAGAACACTTTCATATGTGGTCCTGAATCAGATACAGATCTGATTTTTTTTCATTGCGACCTCAGTGTGAACGGCCAAAGTGGTTTTAATGTGCGTTTCATACTTTGACGTCACTTTATAGCAACATCATTCTGCCAGCAGGAGCCTTGCAAAAATTGATGATAGCAAGGATGGAGCAAGTCAGTGGAAGAAATAATATTTCTAGGGTTCATCTTAGATGAAAAGTTAAAATGGAAAGCTCATATACTGCATGTAAAGAATAGGGTATCTAAAAGCTTAGTTATTTTGAATAAGGTTAAATACAGTTTACAGTATAATACAATGAGAATGTTATATTGCTCAATTATTCTACCTTATTTAAATCATTGTGTAGAAATCACAGCAACATATTGTCTTTATTTCTTTTACGTATTATTTTTAAAGCAAGATTTAGAGACCATACAAATCCACTCTTCATTAGGTCCGGATTATTAAAACTAAAAGACATTGTAGAATTGCAAACTCTATTAGTGATGTTCAAAGCTAGAAACAAAGCTCTTCCACAGGACTTACAAAAGTTATTTGTTACTTAGTGAAGATGAAAATCATAGAAGGCGGTACGACTTTAAACATCCAATAGCACGAACACGTTTGAAACAAATGTGCTTGTCTGTTTCTGGTGTGAAAGTGTGGAATTCTCAAAAGAAAGATTTAAAAAGTTTATAAAAACAACAACAACTTGCATCATATCTGATTGATTTTTGATTTTGATTGGATGTGTTCATTGTAAAAATGATTCAACGAATATTATAAAGTATGTTGGAGTTCAGCTGATGTGGTGGGAACAGCGATAAAGCCATCTAATAATATGTTTTAAAAAAGGGGGCAGATAAATATAAGAATATTATTCTTCCATCCGCTCCTTTCTGATCAAATATATAAAACATTGAAAGTGTGAACCGTACAGTATGTAACTTGTACAACTATGCATTTTCATAAAAGGAACAAAGAAATGAATCAAACATGAAAATCAATGAGGGACAGCAAGGTCTTAGACCTAATAAGTATATGGGGTGACGCTTCCATACAAGCAAAGCTTGAAGGTTCATACGGTAATTGCTGTGTGTTTATGAGCTTATCAGCACAGAAAAAAGCCAAAACAAACCATTTTTGGTTTTCTCTTCTTTATTTATCTTCGTCCTCCTCTGCACCTGCTCATTCATTCTCCGGCTCCCACTGCACAAAAAATTTCAAGATAAATGTAAAAATGCAAACTTCCTCCAGTGTGCGGCATCTGACATCATTTTTACTGTTCCTTTGTGCATGTTGGTCAGTTTGGTGCGGCAAACAGTTCACATTGGAATCTGATACAGGTCACATTTTACATGGTAATGTGAACTACCAAACCAAAAAATCGGATCTGAGCAAAAAAAAATCTGAATTGAGCATTAAAGGAGACATATCATGCTTTTAAATCCTTCCTTTTTACATATAAATCAAACAGTTGTGGTCTATATAAAGCAGAACTGCAATGCTTGGGTCTGAATTCCTCATTATTATAGCTCCACCCCTTTTCTACCCCTTTTCTGATGTGCTTCTGAGAGCAACTCGTTTTGGTGCGGTCTCTTTAAATGCAAATGAGACACTCCATACCCCGTCCCCTCTTCAGGTGACACTCGGTTCAACTCCACCCTGCTCGGCCATTTTTGTAGTTTGTAGTTTTTGTAGCGGCGCATAAACTTTTTATTCAGAGGTTATTTACAAAATGTCAACAACAGAAGACTTGTCCATCCAGCCTTACATGTTAAAGCCAGAGTCTGACCCAGCGGAGCGAGATGAAAATGAAGATGATGAACCTGCAGAACCCTAACAAGTGAGCTAACACAAGCACCGAGCTAACGCTAGCGCCAGCTAACGTCACAAAATGCATTTTAATAGTCTTTTCAGAGACAATAACGGCAAAATGAAATGACTAATGAAAACTTTAGACTTAAATTAAATCACGTAGGCCATATCATCAAGGATCTAAAACAAGCACACAGCGCTAACATATGAAGTCTGAAGACGGTGCAACTGCTAATGCTAACAAAACAATGACAGGGATGTCTTATCATCACACTTTTTAGCATTATTTACAGCTTACCGAAGTGCTCTGTTCGTCGTCTCCAAAGATAGAAGGAATTGAACCCTCAATCAGACAAAGTCTTTCTGTAAATCCTTCTTTATACTGGCAGAGGTTGCAGAAGCAGTCATCCTTGAAGTGCTTCGCACACAAAAATGACCTTACCCACAGATGTGAGTACATTTCCGTGAAAAATAAAACTCAACCAGGCACTTTGAAAAGGTTCTGATGCTGGGAGACGGTGTAATGAAGCGTGTGGGTTACTACATCCAACAACCAAACATTTTGACTTATCCTCTCGAAACTTCAGCATCCTTGAGCTTGGACTACAAAATAAAAGCAAGAAACAAAAATGGCGGATTGCTCGAAGTGTTGGACCTGGAGTTGATGTACTAATTTGGCAGTTCCGCTGCAAATACTGTGACGTTATTGTTCAAAAAACGTAATAGAGAATCGAAAAATCGAAACAAATTGAAAAATATGACCAAAACAGAATATAAAGATATCAACGGAGCACCTGAAGAGATTAATTTGAACTTTCCAGTACTTCTAAACATTCTAAATATACAAAAAAAATGCATTTAAGGGCTAAAAAAGTGGATTTAGCATGATTTGTCCCCTTTAAGGCTTGTAGTGTGAACATAGCCATAGAAACGTGATAATGTATGGAATGAGTGCAACAACAATGTTTGTTGAACTTTCCCACTCCAGCAGTTAGCAGACCACATATACAACCAAAGATCTTTAATATTTTGTATATGAGTTACAGGGCAGCTGGATGGAGTCAGACAGAGCCTGCGCTGTTAAGGTTAATGAGTACAACCTCCTTCCTCTCCCCGTGCAGCGTGATCCCCCAAGACCCAAAAGGAAAGGGACTAACTTGGCTCAAATCCTTACTTATAATCAAATTGAACAGATTTTTTATGTATATAGAATTTAAATAATCCAAATGAGAACACAGTTACATTTCCTTTGCTTTTTATTAACAAAGTTAACAGTGAGTAAAAAATGTAAACTGTCTATATGCAAAACTGAGAGTTTTTTTTTCCTGCTCTTGAAATAGTAAAAACAAAGTGCTGAACAAATCCAATAAATAAAGATTTAATAAATACTGTATTTGAATGAAAACCGACCATACGATGTTTATTTAATATTTTAATAGTACACATTTAAATATGTGACTGTTTTGTGGTGTTTTTATTTGTTAATTTGAAAAAAAAATAAAAATGAAAAAAACGGATTAAAACACAATACACAACATTGACAATCAAGAACAAGACAGAAAATAAGATAAACACCAAAATAAATCGGAATTCACTCAAAGCATAAACTTCTATATATTTTTAAAAAGCAGGGTTTCAACCTTTTACGTAGTACACGAACTGCCGTTACACATGCGACCCCGGACTAATTTGGCACCCGGACACATTTGGTACCTCCATCGGCACTGTGAAGGCTGATGTGCTTTGATAAGCGGTGGAGCAGCTATTTGAAGGATTAAAAAAGACGCGCTAGTGAGCGTACCGGAACGCTGAAAGTACGTTACTGGCGCTTGGAGAAGTGCCAGGACATTCAATTGACCGGTGCGTCCCGGCCCAGTTAAACCACTGATGATAACATGTTTTACTTTTATCTATACTAGAGACCATTGGGGATTTTATCGGCTTCTCCATCTTATCAGCCCACCAATAGTACTGACCAATATTCACCATAAAATGGAATATCGGATGACATGGGTATCACTTCTTATGGCGTATGGCAGTGGTTCTCAAACCTTTTTGGCCTGTACCCTATTTCTGAATAATTATACTCTTTAAAAAAACAACTATAGAGGATAATGCTGGAATGAATGAGTGATAACACACATTTTAAAAGAATCAAATGTTGTAAATTAGTGGAATGAAGCAGTATTAAGTTTCTCCTTAATAGATTTATTTCTATAGCTGTTGTCAAATCTGGTCATTTCAGTTCATGTTCGAATCAAGATGATTCCCATCATCAATATAATGATTATCATTCATTTCTAACTAAAAAGAATGCTTTCATTTGTTAAATTTCCACTCTCTCTCTCTCTCTCTCTCATGTACCCCCTGTAGTGCCATCGCGTACCCCCATTTGAGAAACACTGGTGTATGGCACTCACTTTTTTCTATTACTGAAGTTAAATTAGTGTTCTTATTTTGCACAGAGGATGTTTTATGTGAAATACATCCAGTGGGGCATCATATTAAAAGTAGGTATTTAAGTGTTAGGTCCATGGTGATATGTATATATGCTTTTTATACCAAGAGAAAGATAAGGTCTCAGAGGTATTCTAAAAATCTAATACTGGTCTATTTCTAATGAATTTGCAAATCCCAAAATCACAGTTTAAGGTTTGCTTCCCTTGCTGAGGTAGGAGAAGATAGACTTTAAATATTCATCTGTGAGTTTCAGAATGTCCGTGTAGGAGTGTTGGGTATGTGTAGCAGTGAACTGGTGTAGCGTAATAGTGCAACTTTTATTGATGAACTACAACTTTTACAGTTTTCTTTTTTTAATTATTTGCAAAACTCCCAAACCTAAAGCATTTGGACCCCCAGGGGTCCCTGAGGTCCAGTTTGCGAAACCGTGCTCCCACTAAAAAGCTCACAGTTCTCCATAACTGCTCCTCCTCTGTGACACATCATTGTTCGTCTATTGTGACCAATATAAAAAAATCAATTGAGTTTCACAAAAAGCCCCAGTGAGACTCAACTTCCCACCCATAAATATCCACGCAATAAAATAATCTCTCAACGCAACACTGGCTAGGCAGTAATAAAGAAGAATACTTTTACAATCTATTGGTTAAAGAGAACATCTGAGTGGAATGGCAAACATTGATTTCTGGGCTGTTTGCATGTACACTAATGGTATTAACCAAAGTGCACTTGCTGACTGGATCTGACTGTATCCCTCCCCCTCAAAGAGGCAACAATGAAAGCAATGATAGGAAATAATGGTCACATTCACTCCTTCAAAACGTCACACATGGAAGAACCACGTTAATGTCTTCCCTCAAGCAGCCTTCATTTCCATTAGGACTGCAGATCACTCTCTGGTCCCTATTAACCCAGGGACCCGGGCCTTCCTGTGCTTGCACTAGCTTTGCACCAAAAAACACTGTGTTCATCACTTGGCCTCCCACAACTGCCATTAACTCTGCACTAAGACCATTATTTAAACACTGAAAGCAGAGCGGGTAATTTGGAGCAACGCGGTGCCAGCTCTGAAGTCTATTCTACAGCAGCAGCTGCAGTGTGTAGTCTGGAAGCTGTCGAGGGGCCAGTAAGTGACGCTCCATTGAGCCTCCACAAACAACACAAGACAGAAATGAACCACTGAGGCAAGAGAAGAAAAAAACAGAATGTTTTCCTCTAAAATGAGGATGGATGACAAAGAACAAAAGAAAAAGAAGGGAAGACTAAGACAAATAAATCAATGAGATCAGGTAATAAATATTGAAATACTAAGCCATACATTGGGATAATGTGTCAAGGGGAGAATGTGGAGCCATGTTGCATGTACATTACATGCATTATGACCCTTAATAGCTACAACAGCCTCTTAGTCTTCACTTAATAGTAATAACATGGATCCCCCTACCTGGCCATCCCAAAACTCTTAGCCTGAAAACAGAAAATAGTTGGACCAACTTCATTGAGTTGTTTCAATTGGTAACAGTTAAACAGGCTCAAGACTCACCTTTTCAAATGAGCTTTTAACTAATTATTAGTTCGTTTTAGGATTATCTTTTATGTTTTTATAGTTTTAGGATTGTGTATCTTTTGTTTTTTTTTAATAGTTTTTCGGATAGTTCTTTTATGTTTTTTTGTTTTGTTTTTATTCACTTTTTATTTATTTTTATATAGTTTTAGGTTTGTCTTTTAGGATTACTGTCCCAGTGTTTCCTCAGAGGACGCCCTCTGCACTAGGGGCTGTGATGGGCCATGGCTGCAGTGGTGCTGTCTATCTCATGGTCCTCAGTGTTAGTGAATAGCTTCTGCTGTTTTGCTGGACTGGGGACTCTGTCTCGTGTTCCTGGTGCAGACGGCTCCTTGTGACGTCTCCTTACCTAGATCCTCTGTACCCAGCCATGTGCCATTGTCCTTATTTTACCTGTGTGTCTGTGTGTGGTGGGCGGGGTTTGTACCTTGAGCTGCATTTTATTGTGGAGTTTCCTGTGGGTTGTTTGCGTGGGGTATTTCTTATTGTATGTAATATGTATGTAATGATGTAAAGCACTTTGAATTATATTGAATATATGAAAAGTGTTCTATCAATAAAAATTGATTGATTGATTGATAAATGACTAAGTCAATAAATTAGACTGACACAATTGATTAATTTGACATTGACTTAATAATTTACTTGTTCTCTAATCAATGTTTTGCATTAATCCAACTTGTGCTATGAGATGAGTTATGGTAATTGGCGCTATATAAATAAAGTCAAATTGAATTTAACTTAAAATGAAGGTGAACCAAGTTAATGTTTTCAGTTTTTCCAACTTAATAATATGCATAACCCAAAAGTAAAATACTGCTCCTTTCTATCCTGATTCTTCTTTCCTTTCCTTCTGCCTCCTTGGGGCTACAGCATAAAGATGACCCACAGTGGGATTCAAACCAGCAACCTTGCAACTCATGTAAACTGAGATGCACAAGAATTTGAAGATGCTAGATACTGCTATTTCTTCTTCTTCTTGATGTTTACTTTTTTTTAAATTTTATTATAAACTGTTTTTAAGCTGTCATTTACGTGATCAAAATGAATAAAGAAATCAAATCAGATCAATCAAAACCCTCCAGTTACAAATCAGCTGCTGTAAACATTGGGCCACCACTCTGCTTACTGATACGATGGTGTAAGGAAAAAATAGATTTTGCAGAAACCATAGAATGAAATTAAATTTTTTTGAATACCATAAATACTATTTTAGGTTGGCAGAAAATATAAAACTAAACAACTGTTATTTTTTTCCCGAGAGAAATTTAAGAGAAGGGTGAGACTTCAGGACGTCAGATGCACAGCATCATGGAGAAACCTAAATGATGCAGGTTCACTGCAATGAGAACAGCAGGTTGTAGATTGCCTTCACTAAAGCAGAAATCTGAATGAAACTCATTCAGAAATTTGAGTTACTCCTACAACTGCAGTTCTGAAATACATAATGGTGCATAATCCACCATTACCAACACTGGTATTTATGGCCTGCACCTCTCATCACCTCCTGTCTGCAGGAGGCAGGTTTCATAAAACCACATCCATCAGGAACATGTTGGTGGCTTGATTGATCGCTGCCAGTCACAGAGAGAAGATAGTTATTCTTATACCTCTGACAGGAAGCACCATGCTGATGTGAATTCTCTAGCTATCAAAACAATAACCTGACGTCAACATGTTCGTGAAAGGCAGAGATGAGGCAGGAGATTAAGCTAACTGGAACACTCTGGATTTTATGTTCAATAAATATTTAGAAATAAATGTCTAAATGAATGTATATGTTGAATACATTGTTTACAAGAGCATATTGAGCATTTAAGCATATTAAATTACCCTGAAGGCAACGGGCACATCTTTCCCAGCCTGTACCATGAAATACATTTCTTGTTCACCTGGTTCTACTCATCCAGACATCCTGTGTGGTGGGAGCGTGAATCATTGTGTGTTTTCAGTCAACAAGCAGACATTAAGCAGAGCAGGAAGAATAAACAGTTATTCTTTACAATAAATATGAGGATTAGAAACATTATATACGCTAAAATCAATAACCGGAGGTGAAAAAAGCTATAAAATCACCAACTGTGGTAAAACATAGATCTGTAAGAGTTCAAACTGTACTTTTTACAAATGATATGCTTTTTATTGTATGGTTTTTACACTGTGGACCTTTATACAGAGCGTGTTATTATATTTTTGGTTTTTAAGAGCATTTTCTTATGTTCTATTTACCTTTTCAGAAAAGGGAGTCGTTCCTCTCCACAGTCGCTGATGCCAACTCTTGTGGAAATGGTTGATTTTTCCATCATAACTCCATATTTTGTAATGAGTGCTATGAGGCAGCTTATTGTTGTATTAAATAAAGTTGAATTCAATTGAACTGAATTAATAGAAACATTCCTACACTATACATACTGTATTCATGGACCCAATAGAGTAAAAATAATGAAAGGAATTTTCTGAAAATAAGAAATAGAATAATTATTAGGCAGTGATGGATACAGTGATGGATATAAAACCCAGACTTTCTTGTGCAAGGACAGCTATAGTTTGCTACATTCCAAGCCAAACAATAAACATTTGGCTAATGACAACAGGTCAAACAGAGAGGAAGGTCAAAGGAGCTGCCCGCAGTCCACTATCGCTCAGTGTACGCCAGGGAGGGGGGCCAAAAAAATGTGATTGTATCTGATCCAAGGGCCACATGATCAACATTTATGTAAGGCTCAGCATTTAGATTTGAAGAATGACCAATCTGAGCCTTAATTAATACAGGGGTGTGGGGGGGGGGTTGTCTTTTTTGTCTTTGTGGTTTTGTTGTTTTGTCAGTCTGTAGTCATTAGTAATGAACCATGTCTTTGCTGGTTTAGAGATGGTCACTGTGTGTGTGTGTGTGTGTGTGTGTGTGTGTGTGTGTGTGTGTGTGTGTGTGTGTGTGTGTGTGTGTGTGTGTGTGTGTGTGTGTGTGTGTGTGTGTGTGTGCGCGCGCCCCCCCACCATCACCACCAGGGATGAGGTGCGTTTCAGCTGACTCCAGGGCCGCAGCAGAGGTGACCAAGGCCCTCCCCCGAGCCCAAAGCCCCCCTTCCCCCATTTCACCCCTTGTTGTCACCAGACCATACTCAATGGTTACAGCGGCTACCATGGCGACCATGACAGAGCCAACCGGGAATTGGTCAATAAAGTTGAATCTTTATAGATGGAAATATTCCTCTTAGCAGCCTGTTCACTTGGATGATGTGCTTATGGAAGTTAATAAGAGTTTGTAGAGCTAAGTAGATGAAAATTAATCTTAGCAGCTTTCATTTGTAAGCCAACTTTAAAATTTCTGCCACACCCCAACAGGCAACACTCCTCAACGTGCGCCACGTCCCGACATGCGTGTGGTTGCAAGGGCCCATTCAACGCTGCTCGCAGCTTTCATTTTATGTGTTTTTGGAGTCATTATATGTGTTTTTTTTTATTTTTTGTGTTTTTGGTTAAATTTTGTATATTCTTCTGTCATTTTCTGCATTTATGTTGTCAATTTGTGTGTTTTTGGGATCATCTTTTGTATTTTTGTTGTTCTTTTCTGTATTTTCCAGCCATTTTGTGTAATTTTGTTGATGGTTTTTATGTCTTTAGAGCTATTCTGTAATGTGCTGTTGTTTTTTGTGTTTTCATGATCATTTTGTTTGTTTAAGTGGTTGTTCTGTCTGTCTTTGTTGCCATTTTGGTTTTTTTTTAGTCATTTTGTGTGTTTTTGTTTTGTGTACTTTGTGTTTAGGAGTTTTTTTTGTATTATGTTGGGCTTTATATTCCTCCCAACTTCTTGAATTACAATTTTTGGGGATTTGTTTTGGTAGCCGCACAAAATTAGACACAAGTGGCCCCCGGGCCTCCAGTTGCCTCTGTCTGGTGTACGCTGTACGTGGCTGCATGTCTCAGGCCACTGCTTCAGGCTGCACATTTTTTTGACACCGTGGCGGAAGCTGCTGACGCTCAAATCAGGATATAATTCTGCACCAGCGAGAGGAACACACTTTAACACTGATTGGCTTGACGCGTGTGTTTAAAGCTGAAGAATGAGGATCTGTGATTGTGTTGCTGTGATATTGTCTCCTGCAGTGGATTTGGATTTTATTGTTTGCTCCTGCAATAGGTGGAAAAAAAAGAAGTCAAGATTTCCTTCCTCTTTGAGGCGCATAAGAACAACCGCACTGAATGTGGCAATGAACTCAAGGGCCGGGGGCCAAATCAGGCCCTTCAAAGCATCCAATTTGGCCCGTTGGAGAAAGTAAAAAAGAAAACATGATTCACTGTTGAATTAATTCAGTTGTAGATATCTCAGCCCCTCAAAATACACAAATTCAATGAAACTCCACAATATTTGCAAGGCTCACACAGTGCTGGTATCACCTGGCAGTCCTTAATAAATGTAAAAAAAACTCCATATCTTTGCAAAATCCTGCAATTCTCCTCAAACCATTCCACAAAACTACCCCATAATAAATAAAATTGGTCTCAAAATCAAGAAAACAACTGATATTGGTCACTTATTGCTTTATATTGGATCTTATCAGTGCCTTAGATACTGTATACGTCATTGAGAGGTTGAAGTGTAAACTAGGACACATTAATGTTGAAAATGCATGTTTTTCTGCTGATGATCCATGGCCCACTTTAAGTGGCCCACTGGTCCGTATTTGGTCCCTGAACTAAAAAGAGTTTGACACCTCTGCTTTGGACTGAACTCTGTATATTCTCTAAGGAGGAACATAACATCATTCGGTGGCAAAAGCAAGTATATAATAGAGTTTTAAGATCAAGGCTTTCTCTGTACTTTGTAATTTGTGAACAACTACTTTAATTCTGGGGCCGGATTGAAAGCTTTAATGAGCCATGTTTGGCCTGTGGGCCGTGACTTTGACACTTGTAATATGGAATGTAAGGCTTCTTGGATATATTGGGTAAAGAGCCCCACAAAAATGTAAAAGAAAAAAAAATACTAACAGCAAAAATTGGCTTTATATGGATAATAGTGCAACAATTGAATTCTAGGCTGGGTTGATGCATCTTCACTGTAAATGTGAGTAAGTTAGTGATGTTAACAAACTGACTGGTGGTGGTTGGTTTATGAATTGTCTTTTTCACATCCTTAAGGTTCTCTTGTCCACTTTCTACATCACACACCAGTACAGAAACACAGAGAAAAACACACACTACCTTTAACAAACCACTGTTCCCCTCAATTCTGCTCCCCTACAGACGAGTAGAAGGGAAAAATCTTCCAACTAAACACATCGGCCCAGAGTCCATTTGTATTTGCAGGGTAATAGCTCTGCACAGACTGGCTGCTGATTTCAATACGTAACTCAGCTCTGATTTATAGACTTAATCCTCTACAGACTCTGTGTCCTGCCAGCTCTAATGAAACACATTGGTTTGGATGGGATTTGAAGAGTCCAGATCGCTGTGCCATGTGGGAAAGAACATATGGATCAGTGAGCCTCTCGCCAACATTCCTCAGCAATCTGGACAGGACATTGAGCATTTTATCTGCACGGAGGACACACTCGTTGCAGGGCATTCAGCTGTTAGCTGCTCGTGGGATAAGCATCCTTTGTATGTGTTCACAGGAAAACAGGAAAAGACCTCTCAAAGTAGCTCCGACAAATATATGACACTGTGTGCACTGCTAAGCTATGTTCATAGTTTCCATAAAAACATTTAAAAGTTTAATGACATTTTGGACACTGAACATATTTGTGCATTTATTTTTACAGCATATTGTAAAGGTTAAGTGATTACAAGAGGGGGTAAAACTGTGGAACAAGGCAATTCAAATGGCTCAACTTAAGGTTGATCATAAAAGCTAAAAAAAAAAAATAGCATCAAAACCTTTATAAAAGATGGTAAAACACATAATTTCCACTAAATTTTACAATTGGTAAACCACCTCAAAAGGACATTATAGAAACTTTCTTTGCTGTTTTTAAGAAATTCAACCTATCGCAAAGTTATTCCTTCTAAATGAAATACACATCAAACATATTTGTTTGATTGCGCCTTAAAAACTTAAAAGCATGGTCATACATTACAGAAACTTCACCTGCTCATGGCAAAGAAGCTCAATATTCAGTTAGTCAGTTTATTTTATATGAATATGTTAGAAGACATTAGAAGAATTGCATTATTACACATGGGCATTTTCAATTTAAAGGACACATGTTACGCTAAATCAACTTTTCTGTGATTTAAACATGATAAAGTGCTATTAGGGCTTCATACACATGCCCAAAGTGTTTTTTCATTGATTCCCTCAATGGTTAGTTAGAGGGTGATTTGCTCCTTTCTTACTGCAGGGTGAGCACAAACACCTCGCTCCAATTTGATAAAGCGTACCCACTTTGATGACGAATTTGACGCAGCACTGAGCTGGAGAAGACACGCCTACAGGAAGCTCTCTGCCGTGATTGACATGTAAACAGACACGCCCACAAAGGTGAGCATTTCAGCGTCCTTTGTGCAGTCCTATGTATGTATTTTTTACAGTCTATGTATGTACCGGTGAATGCCCCGCCCCCACACTCTGTCTCGTGTTTCTAAAACAGCATGAGCTCAACTTCGGAGTGGGTGACAGGAGGGTGGGCCGTCCTCTGGCCCTACGTCACCGTGCGGGGAGGAGGAAGTCAGTGTCCCGTCTATAGACACGCCCACTCATGAATATGCAGTAGGCCGCAAATCAGCCTGTTTGTGTAGAGTTGCTCAGAAAGTGACTTTTCAGAGGGCTACAATTCTTGAAAACAGGCTAGTTTGGGGAAATAAACCTCAAATACTATGTACTTAAAACAAATATAGATGGGTGAAAAATAGCATGACATGGGACCTTTGGGACTAAAAGTGGGTAAATCAAACTCCCTCATTTCTTAAACTTCCCTAAAAGATTTATACATAGAAATGCACACAAAAAAAAAAAAAGACAGATTTTATTTCATTTTTAATTTATATCATGTACAAGTCAATGAAAACCATCAACACTTTGAATGGCTTATAAGGACGGTTAGGGGTGAATCTACCAAAAATGATTCTGATTGAGTGCACTCATTGTTTAAGTAGCTAGAGAGGCATCCCAGGATTAAAACAACATCACTTCTATCCCCCATGTGTTCTTTTATTTACAGACACCCATAGATTTATGTGCTTTCAGTAGCAACTACTTCCATATGCATGTGACTTTCCCTAATAGACGTGTACATCTTTTCCCATTGGCGTGTAGGCCTGTCACGTTGTGTCAACTGTTAATACCACACACTGTCCCTGAGAGATAGATCTGTTTACTCAAAATCATGGACATGTTTTTCACCCCCTTTTTTAAAGTAGTTGAACCTGAAAGCTGTGTTTACTAGTGACAGATTTCCCAGGCACCATTGAGTCGCTTGTTGATCTTAGGATACTTACAGCAGATGTAGAAGACTGACTGTAATAATGAAGTTTGACTCTTTTACTGTTCCACGTTTGGTCTATGTCTGAGTAACAGCTCATATTCACTTATGATGCATCCGTTTCAGCACATTAAGTTTGTTTTTGATTGAACAAATTTCATTTCATTTGAAAAAAGAAACATTCTGGGCCCACAAAATGGTCTTTTGAAGGCAGCTAAGATGTTTTAACCTGAATTGGGGTCAATCATAATGTAATAATGTATCCTTTATTAATCCATAGTGAAGTCTTTCATTTAACCCATTTTCCCCGAGGGGTAGCAGTGGGCTGCCACAGTGTAACGCCCATAGGGCACCTAGGGTTAAGGGACTTGCTCAACATCCCACAGTGATGGCCCAGATGAGACTCAAACTGGTGACCCTCCGATTACAAACCCACTCCCCCAACCACTACGCCACCACAAATTGGAAAATAGAGCTGTTGCTGTTTCATTCCAAAACGGAATGTTCTTTGTATCATTTTACTTTGTCACAAAAGTTGTCATTGTTGGTGGAGGGATCTAGTGGGGATAGGGTTAAGGTTAGGGTTAGGGTTAGGGTTAGGTAGGTAAAGGAATGTTTTTTTCTCAATGAGACCTACTCGTCAAAAAGGTTTGTGATATTGTATCAGTGTATATGCGATGTCAGTGTCGTGGTGTAGCAAGGATGGGACAGGGATCAGAAGTGGGGGATGGGTGCACCCTCTCCATTCTGTGTCTGTATAAACACCCCGTCATAAGGTTATGTGTCTTGTGGTATGAAGGTTCATAGAACTATCAGCTGAGGTTCAGAGGTGGGAGCCTGTTTGAGCTTCACCACAAGTGGTTCTGTTTGGACCTCACCCAGTTTCCAGCCTGGGTAGGGGGGTTTATCTTTATTTGTGTTACTATTTTGTTTCATTCCAAAATGGCTTGTACATGATTCTTTGTAACATTTTACTTTATTACAAAAAGTTTGTTCTGACTACTGCAGAAAATATTTTCAACTAATGGTTTTCTCTGTCTATACTCCAGCAGGTGTCAGTCTATCCTGGGAGCGCCATTGCAGAATGTGGTGCAGAATGTGGTGCAGAATGTGATGCAGAATGTGGTGCAAAATGTGATGCAGAATGTGGTGCAGCCCTGGCCTAGGCCTGCCATAGTTGTAGGAAATGTCAGTTATTCAGTCAATCACTCATTCAGTGAATGCTCTGCCTTCAGCAGATGTTCAAACCTACAGCACAGGAGTGTGAAACTCAGTCTGCCAGGCACACTCTATCCATCCTCAGGAAGAGGAATGTTTTTTTTTTTTTTTGCTGTTTTTGCAATCTTAGCCATCCCTTGTAAAGAAAGAACCTTTGTTTGTTCTGTTGCATATTGAGTTAAGCTAGCTGTGCATTTAAATATGTTCTGAGATGACACTCATAAGTGCCTGCATTGACGTCTTTGTCATGGGAAGCTGCAAAAGCATTTACAGTAACCGGACAAGGAGAGACATGTTTCCTTGTTGAAATGAGGGAAGTGGTTAGATTTCCCTGGTCAGGCATGACTTACAGTTGTTCATAAATAAATAGATGGGACAAGAGGTGAGCGTTGCAAAAAAAAAAACAGAAGTCAAAAAACTGCTAAAGGACTCAGCTTTTAGTTTGTTTTTTTCAGAGAAGTGAAGAAGTTAAGAAGTGTGGGTGTATTTTTCCATTTGTCTCACCATGAACTCATTTCTCATCTCGGGGATGCAGCTGCTTTTGCACACAGTGTTGTCCCACAATGTAAGCTCACATTTACACATGCAGTGTTTGATAACAGTTAATCTTCATTTATGTTGATAGTGGGTTATGTAACTTCCACAGCAGCTGCAGCTCTCCAAACAGACAGGAATTTACATGTTTTGTGGACACTAGTTTCTCCCTCTCTGTCAGTGTGCGTGCCAAACAGGAACAACCTTCATTTTAATTGCAACATAGTTTTTTGGACAGGTAGGAAATAATGTATGGAGGAAAAATTGCATGGGTTCAAATAGTGATCTGCATAGTTTTAATAAAATATAAAATATTCATCATGACAGAAGCTCAACTTGCAAACTCCTCTAATAATGTAACTTAACATAGCATGGCATAATATTATGAGGCACCGCTCCGATTGTAAAGTTGCACATGCTAAAATAAACAGCAACTTTTTGCAACATTTAGTAACAAACCATGTTTAAAAAAACGTATTTGAGTTTGTTTATGTTACTTTTGACCAGATTTACAGCAATATTTGTGAAATTTGTGATTTTTCTCTCTCGTAAAAATAGGATGTTATTGTTAGATCTAAATGTCAAATCTACATCTTAATGTTATATCTAAATGTTACATTTAAATCTAAACATTATATCTAAATGTTTCATTTAAATCTAAATGTTTCATTTAAATCTAAATGTTAAATCTAAATGTTGAATCTAAATGTTAAATGTAAATGTTAAATCTAAATATGAAATGTAAATTTAAAATTAATTCTAAATCTAAACATTAAATCTAAATCTACATTAAATCTAAATCTGAATGTTGAATGTGAAATCTAAATCCAAATGTTTAATCTAAATGTTTCATTGAAATCTAAATGTTAAATATTAAATCAAAATCTAAATGTATTGGGTGAACCTAAATATTTAGCTCATATGCAAATTTAATGGAAGTACCAACATAAAAGCTCATAATATAATATAATATAATATAATATAATATAATATAATATAATATAATATAATATAATATAATATAATATAATATAATATAATATATAAACACATATAACACATCACCTAAGATATTATCTCCTATTTAATTTTATGTGCCTCTTGCCTTGTTAACAGTGAAATATATTTTCAGTGTTGCTTCAGTAACAGCTGAAAATAAAGGACATTATTCAATAAGAACTCATCACAGCATGTCCTTAAGTTAAAATAATTTCAACAATTTCAGGAACAAATAGTTCAATCTTCATAATGTAGCTCAATGCTAAAAAAGAGTTTAGTTTAGTTCTGGCTGTAAATGATATCCTGAGCTGGTGTAGGTAGGTTTTTACCTGTTTGCTCTGGGCTGAATAAATATATTCATTCACTGAAGAAGCAGAAGGGAAGGTCAACAGAAGTTAGACTCAAAGAAAAAGGCA